>NC_048418.1:22616304-22639677 GCF_013103735.1 Etheostoma cragini | reverse complement strand
CCCCCCCCCCCCCCCCCCCCCATGGGGATTTTCACACATCTTCTCATTCTTCTATGTTCCAATCATCCATCACCTCCAGGGCACCCCTGAAGCTCGGATCTTAGAAGTCACCCCTTATATGTTGGTGTTTGGTAAGGCTTGTTCCACCCAAGACTTTCCCACCATGCTAACCAGCGCTATGTTAGCTGGGGGGTGTTTGTTCTTTAGGACATCAGTTGACTGTTTACTGCATCTGAACAGCATTTTGTCTGTCTTATTCTGCTGTCCTAATTGGTTTTTCCTCTCTGTGTCCTCCCTAACTGACGGTGTCATAATCTAAAAATGGTTGCCTCCCTAACGTGCTGCTCAGGGGGACAGCAAGTTGTCAATCCTGCCTGTGCTGTTATGAGGAATACTAGATGTGCTGTCAAAGAATAGAGGAGACACGTACTGTATGTTGAGCTGGTGTTAAATACACAGCAGAAGGATTTATTCTTCCTCTGTGCTTGTCAGCAAAACTATTCTAGACCTGAATGTGAACTACTAGTGTAGTGAATTAATATGCAATATACTTACCTAAGGGATGAAGTCAATGAAAATTAATGAAAATACAAACTAATAGGTGGTGTTGTTTTTATCTTTAATTTTTACTGACATGGTCTTTTCTTATTCTTTTTTTACAGTTTTTTTTTAAGTTAGCTGTTTTCACACATTATAACAAACTAGGCTGTCAGCAATGTCAGTTTAATTTGTCTATTGCATATTTGTATCTATATATTGTTACCTGTAATATTCAGTTTCTGTTACCTGCCTAGGGACTATAGATATAAATGGGCATTCTAGCTAAGTCTGGCATGTTAACATCTTATATTTTCACACTGATGTTCATTAACATGCTTTGCAATTGAAATATTAGCTAATAGATTAATACATAAATGCAGCCATTCACATAAAAGTAGTTGTTTGGACAGTCTCTAATGCATTGTGCATTAAGACCACTGTAAAGAACATTTGGGTCAAAAAATGCATCTTCTAGATACACCACTGAAAGAACATCTGAGGCACAGTTATATAATATAGTCAAATGAACTTGGAAATAAGATAACATTTGAATGCCTCTAATCCTATCCCCAATCAAACCCAATACTAGAATGTCTGAATTCTGTGACACCAGTTGTTTGAATGTCCTTTTATGGAAATATTTGAACATGTTAAGAAATGACTGATGAGTTCTGGCTTATGAGTTATTTAAGAGCTCCTCTGGCACTTCCAAAGCAGACAGGTACAAAATGACTCTTCTGCTCTACTCTACTCAACAGTAGACCTAAACACTAGAATGACTGGTTTTATGATTATATGTAATTATTGCTGGCTTCAGAACAGGATGTGTATATTAACTAAAGACACATAGTATAAGCAGAAGAGATCAGTTGCATATAAATATATTTATACAAATTCATGATTAATGACTTCCCCTCTGGCTCCTGCAAACAGTAGTTAATGATCAAATAAGGGAAAGATACGTAATAAGTTGCAGTATTCTGAATACTGACTACAAAACGGATTAAGTCCTTTGGATGTCAGGATGGGCGGACAAAGAAGAAGAAGAAGAGAAAATCAGACAAGTTCTGCAGACAGAGGACAGTGGGCCAGTAAAACAGAATATATTCTGGTTGTTGCAGGAAATGTGGTCGGCCTGGGCAACGTGTGGAGATTTCCTTACCTTTGCTACAAGAACGGTGGAGGTGAGCCATACAAACCACAACTCAAGTCTTTCTTTGTCACTGAGTAAAGCTTATGAGGTCTCGGTATTTATCTCTTGTTTATTGTGAAATACCAAAAAGATTTGGAGTCTTACGTTTTTTGAACCCACCAACTTCGTTAACCCCTTTAACCTTAAAGATATGATCTGTTCCTATGATAATTCAGGTAATGGTGCACTTGAATATTTATTTAATGACATGAATCTTTACTCAAGTCCCTTAGACTGGTGAAAAACAATTAAAAAATGATTAAACTTAAAGTCAATAGCTTTTCCCCCCTAAACCTCTGACTAAATATGAATTCATGTTTAAATGTACCAAACACCTGCTCAGGTTAAATCAAAGGTTGTCCTCGACAATTCACCAATAATCAGCCAAGTTTCGAGTGTTCTTTATGGCGCTCCGTGAATGCGCGCCGTAGAGAGCTCCATTTACACCACATATAAGAAGGCAAGGGTCCATGCCCAGATAGGCAGATCATGTGGTGGTTTCCAACGGGTTGCAATCATCCTCTTCGCAGCTGTAAGTCCAGCAAACACAGCACGTTTCTCTCCCAAAGCGCTTAAAGGCTGACAGGTCATTCAGAATCAAGACATTGAAAGTGACAGGTTTAGTAACATTAATCAAGATGGAAATTTTGGATGCAATATTGTTCCAAAACTAACCAACGGGAGAGCACTCCCAGATCATGTGAAGATTTGTACTTTTATTTATTTACAGGGCTGTTAATTATTTTCCATGTGGTGCCTTTTCACGGGGGTAAGATATGTCCTATGATTGAAACTGTAGTGAATCTGCTGATGGTCCGGATTCCGTGATACTTCTGGAATGTTAGACCATACATCATGCCAGGTAAGATTGATACTGAGTCCTGGGAAATCCCGTGCCGACATCCTCTCAATAGGAAGGGCAGAGCGGCCAGATATCACCAAGAACTGATAAAGCCTGGATACCATATCCACAGTTTTTAAGCTGCACAGTAAATTACTTTCTAGATAGGATGAATGGGCAGAGGCCTCCATGAATGTGTTTACACTTGATGTACTGTATATGTGCTATTAATGTTTACCTGATTGTTTGTATACTGCATTTGCCAATAAAAATGAAAAGTCTCCATTTACCATAGAACATGTCATTTCTGTGGGCATACATGAAGTATCTCCATATAATGCGCATAGGGGCCTTTCTGGTGCCATACTGTCTGTTTGCTGTGGTGTGTGGGATACCTCTGTTCCTGTTGGAGACTTCAGTTGGTCAGTTTACCCAGGAAGGATTCATCACTTCTTGGAGGAAGTTGTGTCCACTGGCACAGGGTGAGTTGAAGTAAAATGTCGGGTGGGGGAGGGTAATGTTATTCTTGTTCCTTTGGACAAGCTACGTTTGAATTACCACCACAGGTTTAAACATTTTAGTCGTTGCTTATTGTTTTAGGAATTGGACATGGATATTTCATTATGAAACTTTACGACTTCAGCTACATTTTAGTCCAAGTCTGGGCTCTCTTCTACCTGGTGTTCTCATTTAGATCCCAGCTGCCTTGGGCCAGCTGTAACAACACCTGGAACACGGGTAAGGTTAGACAAGATTTCATTCAAAATGAATTTTGTTTCTGTACCAGATTGGTTTCAGTAAATATAACTGCATGTTAATTCGTTTTCACAGGGTTGATACCTTATGGAAAATGAGCTCACTTACAGGATAAATGTGTCCTGGTGAATTAGATCACCAGGTATTGGAGATACATTGTTGGAAAATATTGTATGGCTGTCATCCCTGAAATCTGTGTTTGTATCCAAACCCAGCTAACTGCCTTGGTCTTCAGACTCTAAATTCCTCTAATGTGACTGCAAATCAGACCAACACCACCTCTGCTGCAACTGAGTTCTGGGAGTGAGTCTTTTTCGTCTAATGACCCATAATAGTTAATTACTGTGTCACTAATGTGCAATGTCCTTTGTTGCGCCAGTAAAAATGATGTAAAATAATTCCTGCTAGATGAAAATTTTATCATCATAAATGTACCCATGACACCGTTGTTCAGTGTCATTTTATTTAATGGTGTGTACAGATTCTGCACTCTCACTGTTCCCTCTATCACTGCAGAGTAGCATTTTGCAATGCAATGCTAGTCTGCAAAGCTAGGTTAGAAATAGTTTCTTTCAGCTTTTTCTTGGTCATTATTAAATATGTATGTATTTAAAGTGGAATTACAGACTGCTCAACACTTTCTAATCTACTGCGGGCACAGAACACACAGTGCATGTCTGTTATTTTCAGCTGGCCAGCAAGTCTTTGCACTGTGTCTTTTAAGCTTTTATTTTGACATTTTCCCCTTTATTGGAAAGTATAGGATCACACAGCAAAAAAAGAAAGAGTTCTTGCATGGATTGGATGCCCCAAACTACAAAACAAACTCATTGAAATAGATAAAAAAAAATAATCAGGTTTTCTCCTTTTACTGAAAGATCTATAGGACTCCGGGGTAAATTATGGAATTATTCTAGAATTTTTTGTTACCATTTGGTATTTGCCATATCCCCCCTCTCCTCAGGCGGCGTGTGCTGGGCATGTCTGGGGGCATTGAGGAGCTGGGCAGTGTCAGATGGGAGCTGGCTTTGTGTCTTCTGGCCTGCTGGGTGATCTGCTACTTCAGCATATGGAAAGGTGTCAGATCCTCTGGAAAGGTAGGTTGAAATTATATTTAATCTGCCTTTGTTTCACATTAATAATACCCTTATAGACAGTCTCCATCAATAGTTTGAACTTTTTGAAAACATCAAGCATTTAATTTCCTGCATTCTGGGGAACCTTTTAGCAACAATTTGTGCCTTTCTGCATCACGTTATAGTGAAATGTCTTTATGTAAAGGAAATTATAGTTTTTTGTGGGGTTGTACTATTCAATTTTATTTATAGTGTCAAATCATAACAAGAGTTATCTCAATACACTATACAGATATATTAGGTCTAGACGATACTCTTTAATTTACAAAGACCCGACCATTCCAGTAATTCCCCCAAGAGCAATCATTAAGAGCCACAGTGGCGAGGAAAAACTCCCTTCTTGGAAGAAACCTCGACCAGACCCAGGCTCTTGGTCGGTGGTGTATCGCGGTTACAGTCGGGATGTGTTGAACAGTGGCAATTATAGTCACAATAAAGATAATGGAACTATGACTACAACTAGAAATAGTAGTTATTGTGATCAAATATTTGTAATTTATTCAAACAAATTAACAAACAATACACTACGATATAGGAACACGTCCCAGGACCATAAAGAAGAAAAAAAAATAGAGAGGAAAGACGAAGAGGGGCAGACCAAACAACAACACAAGAGTAGGAATGGAGCTTGCGGCTCACTAACAAGACACAATGACAGACAGACACACACAAACAAACAAACAAACGACATTGACAGAGAGACGGACACAAGACACACAGGACCAAACACATGCACAGACCGAAGCAAGGGGGTCAGAGCACAAGTCTATAGCATGGATTTCAAGGATTCAGCAATGCTGAGCCAAGAATCCAAAGTCTTTTGTGGCGCTCCATTTATGCCAGCTGTAGAGAGCTCCATATAAATGACATCCAAAACGGAAAGGGTCCATGTACGCATAGACAAGTCATGAGGTGCTTTCCAATGTGTCCAATGTCCAATGTTCCAATTTCCAATTTTCTTAGTCACTTTAAGTTCAGCACACACAGCACAATTTTAATTTTAGAGGGCTGAAGGGGTGACAAATCATTCCAAATCAAATCACAGACAGTAATAGGTACAGTATCATTAATCAAGGCAGACATTTTGAATGAAATATTGTACTACAACGGACCAACAGGAGAGCAATCCCAGATCAAGTGACTTTTAATGGGCACAAAGTGCATAAAGGGCTGTTAATTACCTTCATGTGATGCTTTTAGGGGTGAGATATGTCCTATGAATGAAATTGTAGTGAAGTTGCTGATGTTCTAGATTATGTGAGACTTCTGGAATGTTAGACCATACATCATGCCATTTAAAATCGATGCTCATGTCTGGGAAATCACGTTCCCAGAACTGATAAAGCCTGAAAACCATACCACAGGATTTGGGCTGCGTAGTAAACCGTTTCGAGATATGATGGATGGGCAAAGACTTCTGCCGAGGGACACCGTAGGCCTTGAGTGCTCCTCTTAATTGAAGGTAAAAGAAAAATGAGGAACATAGTAGACTGAATGTGTTTTGTCATTCTGAAAAAGAGCCAAGAAGCCATGAACCGTGAAGTTGCTGTAGTCTGGAAAAAGCAAATATTCCAGCCCTCAATGATAAGCAAGGATCGCCGCGCAGCTTGTAGGATTGCCTGCTTGGTTGTGTAGAGGAGAACGTTGAAAATCAGCGTGCAATTAGTAGTGGTGTTCTTCTTTGGGCTCATAATCTTGATCTGAACATCTAGCTCTTAGCACCTTCTAGCCCCTCTTTCACCCCGATGATGCGGATGTGCATCTTCGGTTTCTGTCCTCCATATCAGCTAGCTTCACCTCCAGCTCTTGAAAAGCGTGGCCATGGCTATTAAGAATACTTGCATTGCTTTCCACTGTGGTTTTTAGATTGTTCAGCTCCGATCTGATAGAGCTTGCAGTCAGAGATGCTAGCTGGGCATGGATAGCAGTTAGCTCATTGTTGTTGTCGATACCGACCTGTGGAATCTGAGACTGGATCTGAGCAAAACGTGGTTCGAGGTAGGCTGTCTTTTCAGCAATGCCTCTGCAATGGCATCCGTATCGCCGCGCTGGGTTCTTTTTTTTTTGCCATTCTACTTTAAGTAACTCTAACAAGCACAAAGTACAAGCACAAAATATCAAAGTTGGAACCATAAAAAAAAGTCCAGCCAGGAGCTCCTTTTAGCCACCTCTAAACCTGACTATAAGCACAGAACGCAAAATTGACATTTGACATTTCATTGTATTGGAAACTGCACATGCAGCACAATTGTAATTTTAACTAACACCAATCTGCAGTAGTTTAACTTGCAATATGAAACTTGAGACGGAGCAAAATGCCAAAGAGTGCAGAGTTTCAAGTACTGGGGGATGACAAGAGAAGAGTTAGTGAATGACTGATGGGTTCTCTCAGTACAGCCGTGGTAACCCTTGGACTGCATGTGAGACAATGACAGAGTGAGAGAGATATATAAGTTCCAAAATAACTTTAATTGCAACTTCTCACGTACAAAACTGGAGAAGGTCTCCAATACTGCTTGAAATGCTGGTATATGTATCGGCAAGTACTGTAGTTTAAGCAGCGATCAGCCACGTAATTTAGCCCTGAAGAAAATCTACCTTAAAGTAGTTTATGTCTTTTCCATTATGACTGACTTTCAAACTGGATAATAAAAGAAAGTTCTCTTGTGTTTTACATACAGTCTAACCTGAGCCCGTTCGTACAAGAAAGCTAGCATTCATTTCACATCCATAATTTGATGGTATCGGATGAGTGATCAGTATCGTCCGATAAACAAGAAATGGTATTGGTCCATCTCTATACAAAACCATTATGTGTGCCCTTCATTCCATCACAATGTGGACCATGAACATAACAAACCTCCCTGGTTGACCTTGCATTGATTTGTGAATTTAATGAAATGACTACTCACGAAATAATTAATAATATGGGGATGGATGAAGGAAAGAATAAGTCAAGTTTTAAATGTGTTATATTGCTCTTCCTAAAATGCCCCAAAAAAACTGCATGATACTGTTACTTCAGATACACGGTTGGTTAGCAGTAAAGTTCTGTATATTAGGAATACATTATAGTTGTTGTGTGTTGTGCAACTTATATTCTCATTTGTGTAAACATTAAAGGGCTGTATTTAAAAATAACGGTAATATTGTTAAAATCCTGCTCTAAGTAAATTGCCAGCAATCATTAACATTAAAAATAATTTAAGGTGGCGTATTTCACAGCTACATTCCCCTATGTGATGCTACTGGTCCTACTCATCAGGGGCCTGACTCTACCTGGAGCTTGGGACGGGATTTACTTTTACCTGTATCCAGACCTGAACCGCCTGGCTAACCTTCAGGTGAACATTTGATTTAAAACCAACTTTAGAATGACTCAGTTATCACTAATGAGGAACATAATTTAAAATCTGCCTTAATTTTTTTTTATATTTCTGTTTCCAATGCATTTATGTGTTTTTTTGTACCATTAGTACAGACATCTGCATTTCGATTAGGAGAGACTTCGTTGCAGACAAGCAAAGATTTATTGTACATATGCATAATAGGAAATTCTTTGGAGATTGGACTCCGTCTTTATAAAATAATTTGGAAGGCTTAGAGAAGACAAGACATACCCCCCCACCCAGACACTAGTCTAGACACTGGTAATGGGGTGAAGGAGCCCAAAGATCGGACCAAAGTAGTTAAAGGGGGCGGACTGCTGGAGGAAGACCCGGGGAGCCAAGGTTGACAAAGACTGAAGGTGGAAGGGGAGGAGGGTCGCACTCTTGACTGAAATGACAGTTGAGAGGAGAGAGAAACAGATTTAAAGCAGAGACGTAATGCTGTGATTGGCTTGTGAAGTCCATGGCTTATTCTTATTGGTTTAACTGAAGCTGATCAATTTAGGAAGAGAGAGGTGACTGAATTATTAGCAAGGGGGTAAGCCAGCCTCCACTAAGCGTAGCTCCTACGGCACAATTTTTATGCTACCTAGCACCTAGTCCCTAGCTTCATTAGCATTCCATTGACTTCTATTCATTTTGACGTAACTTTGACAGCAAATAACTTTACATCTGAAGCGTTTAAAGCCTATTTGCTGCTGACTAATGACAACAACACTGTCGGTGTAGCCACATGATACAAGCCTTTGCGCACCACTCCCAACCCGTTTGTAAAGCGGCTCACGCTGAAAATAACAGCAACATTTTGTCACATTTAACGTTTAAAAAACTGTTATTAAATTTTGAGGGTCACATTCTTGCACATTTACAACAGTATTTGTCAACTTGGAAATATTTTAAATAGTTAAATCCAAATATTAAATATTACACCTAAATGTTAATTGTAAATCTAAATGCTAAATTTAAATCTAAATGTTAAATCTAAATATTAAATCTAAATCTAAATCTTAATGTTAAATCTAAATCTAAATCTAAATCTAAATGTTAAATCTGAATACTAAATATAAAGCTAAATGTTAAATCTAAATCTAAATCTAAATGTTAAATCTAAATGTTAAATCTAAATCTAAATGTTAAATCCCGGTAATCGGAGGTACCAAAATAAAAGCTCGAGGAGGTCGGTGTATGTTTATAGTGTCAAATAATGAATAAAAATCGGACGACACAATCTTCTGAACGTAGCCATACTGAGAAACATAGAGGGAGTTGTGTGGAACTGAATTAGCTAATTAGCTTTGTATCCACTTATTTGGCAATGGCTTGAACGTAATGGATGTTTGTTAACATCCAAAAGTTACGAACTTAAGCTTTAAAGCCGCCCAAAATACGATCCGCAGTAAATTAGGCGTAGTTCTATTTCCATAGCACTGCTGAGTACAGTCTACCAGAGGAACATACACTCGTGGATTGGAGGGAAAAAAAGGTTATTGGTTGTCAGCATTAATTTCATTAAACCTATTACAAACCTCTTTGGTGGCTTTGCAAAATAACCTCGGGAAGGAACTTGCTTGTATGTTCAAAAGAAGTTTTAGTTAAAAACTCAGATTAGACAGATAACTTAGTTAGCTGTCTGGATTTACCCATCAGAGATCTGAGGACCAGTTGAGGACCATAGTCCTCATAAACATACCAGAGTTTAGAATGGCAACACAAAGAAAGAGGAAGGTGACGGACATACGGCCGAAAAAAAGGGACATTTGGCGGAATTTCCGCAAACGAAAAGGACACGTACAATAATATCTGGAGTTGTTTTTAACAAAATACAGTAAGGTGAGATATTAAAATTAGCTGGATACATGCTTTAACCTCTTACCAGTGTATTTCCATGTGTACTTCATACATAGCAACCCCACCAATCGTCAATCAGCCCCTAATCGTCCCAGTTAGAGAGAAAATGCTAAAACTTTATATTTTTGAGTTGCTAAGAAGTTGCGGTTAATGTTCCTCAATCTGACCAGGGTTTAAAGTAAGCACAAAGAAAGTGGAATTAGGAGTGATCTATTAGGGACCAAAACATTTGTACAAAATTTCATGGCAATGGCATAGTGATAATAACAACAACTAACCAACAGGCATAACCAATTTAAAAAAAACACAACATTTCAATCAGAAGAAGAATCATAAGAGTTATACTTTTTCCTGACATTCCAGGTCTGGCTCGAGGCAGGATCCCAAATATTCTTCTCCTATAGCTTGACTACAGGGACTCTGCATGTTCTGGGCAGCTATAATGACTACAACAACAATTGTTACAAGTAAGTATATGTTAGATATTACAGGGACCTTCTGTTATATTAATTTTCTAAGTCTGATCTAAATTGGTATACTCTCCTGCGTTTATGACTTAACAGATGAGGGTTTGCCAAGATGACCTAAGTCCCATGCATTCTACCTGTAAAACGGGGGTTAGTTACTTTTTTCTGTGGAAAATGTGAAATTTTTGGCAGCTGATACTGCGTATTAGAGTGTAGGGAGAAATGAAAACTAAGCTGAAAGAAAACAATAATACACATCACCTTGTTTGGCCCACCCCCTATGCTTTAGCCATGCCCCCTTCCACAGCTAAATAACTGTATGACGTAGAGTCTTGCATGGGATAGCAGAGATTCCCTTTTTATTGGTGACAATTTGCAGTGTCCAGTAAAGCCAACGTGCAAGGAGGTGCTAGGGCCCGAACAACGCTGCTTGCAGCCTTTATGCTGAATGTCATTTCTCTATTCTACCCCTACCCCTTACCCCTTCCCTAGGTTTTGCACGTTCACGCGAGACTAACTGCTAACTGGATAAGACAAAGGGGTGCATGGCCCTTGGAACTGAGTGAGGACGCAAGCTTACTTGAAACCAACCTACTTTTAAAAAATGTGTCCGGCATTTTCATTACAAAAT
Organism: Etheostoma cragini; assembly: GCF_013103735.1. Classification (NCBI taxonomy): domain Eukaryota; kingdom Metazoa; phylum Chordata; class Actinopteri; order Perciformes; family Percidae; genus Etheostoma; species Etheostoma cragini. Next base: position 22,628,877 of record NC_048418.1, on the reverse strand, counting down.
GTTTTTCTGAACATCAATGACATTCAAAACGGTGATAACTGAAACAGAGATACAACACACCATGTGTGTGTACACATATGTATTGCAAACAGACCTAAGTACTACACAGATAACAGCTTCTGCCTCTGCACCACCAATGTGAACATAAATAACTATAAAATATATAAATGCATATGACACTGTTATCAAAACCCAAGCAATTGACATATAGACACCCTTGCAGACGGCATCTTGGAAGTTTGTGATCAATAGTGTTTGGTGATGTAACCAAGGGGTGTGCCATTTCATAGGAGTATGTTTTCACCCCTACACCTTACCCCTTGGTTTCAAGGCTCAATGGCGGGGGGTAAGGGGTAGGGTTAAGATCGAGAAATGGGATTCAGCCTAATTTTATTTTTATTTTTGGATGACAAACTTTTGTAATTGTTTTGTAACAATGATTTAATTGATGTTGACCTTACTGAAAGACATTCTAGGTAGAGCTTGTTTGACACGTAGATCCCAAGCTGTCTTTTCTATATTTTCAAAGTGTCTAGTGTGCAAAACAAAATGATCAACTTGTCTCAATGTCAGTATTTTGTTGTACAATATAAATACAAAAAAAAAAACTTAACTTCCATTAGGTGCTGACCGCATATTTAACCTCATTAAAGACATGACAGGACAGAGACCATCAGTTTTCTTCAAACTATGCTGGAATTACATCGTCCCTCTGCTGTCACTGGTGAGTCAGAAACACTTTGTTTGCTCCTCACTAGTTGTCAGTGACTTCACAAATTTTCCGGAAATGTAGTAGTTTCCTCACTAAATCAACTTGAATATGCCTTCCAGTGTACACAGTACAGCTTAATTTGCATGTTAAGTTTTATAACTAACCTCCAATAGCACTCTTAGATAATTTCATGCTCTATAATCATACTCTGAAATTCATTGAGTTAGTTATTTATAACTTATGTTGAGTCCCCAATTATGCAGTTTCAGAATGTGCCTCTTCTAAAGTCTCTTTGTTATTCAGTGAATAACATATTATGTCTCTGGACCATAGACTTTTAACATTAATATATACAGGGTATGCCCTGGGCAATGTTTTGTAATATTTTGTAATTGTGTAGTCTGTTCATAGCTCAGCAAAAGTAGACTAGTCTTGCTTTTCTCAATGCGTGACATATTCATGCAGAACAATTGAAGCCATAGGAACTGGTCTCTGTACTAATATTTCTTTACAAGATAAATTCTTTCCTCAATTTTCCCACCTAAAAAAAACGTAACATGACTCTCTTCACCTTCCCAGAGTTCCTTTATCCTGTACCTGGTTCATTACCAACACCTAAGGATCAACGACTGGTACGTTTATCCTGACTGGGCGTACGCTCTAGGATGGTCCATGACCCTCTCCTCTGTTCTCATGGTGCCACTGTGGGCAGTTGGACAGATGTGTTTGACAGCAGGAACCTTCAGACAGGTCAGTGTTCAAAGAACAGTTGTAGATCATATACAATGTGAGAAATACACAGAAAACCAATAAGATAAAGATGTGAGCGAAGCCATTCGGTCCGTTGTGGCAACACTGCCTAATATCCACAAGTTAAAGCCGGAGCAAGACCAAGGGAAAAGTTTGATTTTCCAGCTTGCACGATTAGTGGTGAAGGAGTTAGCTTAAGTGAACGCTATTGATGCTAAGCCAAACGTTAGCAATGGTTATGGTAGATCCTATAGTTTTAAACTTACAGAGTACCCAACAGGGCAGGAAATTAACACCCGCCAATGCAAATGAATTTTGCAATTGGCGGGTAACACTCTCAATCTACCTGCCACTTTGGCTGGTAGCCAATGAGAATTGAGTGATTCAGACGCTTAACTATCTGTAAGCAGAGTACACAGTTGCTTACTGGCCTGGACCAATCAGGGGCCCACATCATAGGAAGACATTGATTGACAGCCGGGGCCCCCTATCGCCTTCTCTCGTGACAATCCCAGCAGTCCCACGTGCAGCCACTGACCAAGCGGGAGTGAGAATGGGTCAAATTAATTAACAACATTTTGTTTGTGTTTCAACAACAAAATGTACAGCAAAAGACGTCCTGCCAACATGGACACATGTTACCATCAATGTACGCTATAACGTTTTTTCACTATAAAGTTGCTGAAAGTTGTTGCTGTTTCAGACTCTGTAGAAATGAAATGTACGCTATTACGTTATTGCAATGACAGCTATAATTGCATTATTTTTGAAATGTCTTGGTAAAACTGTTTTTCCACTGAATGTATTTGTATTATAATGTATTAACACACTGCACACTGGCAGGGAGAAGGAATTCTAAACTGATCGTCATTAGGAATGGTATGACAGATAATTGTAGTGGTTTTGAAACAGTGACTTTTTCAAACCTTGACCGTCTAGTTGATATCCTCACACCATAAGATTTATGATAAATAGTCATCAGTTATGGTATGTAGCCTTTAACACTAAAAAAAAACATTTATATTACAAAACCCAACATTGAAGATATCTAGCCTTACACTGTACATTGCTGTCAAAATATTGTCAAGCCCTATGTTCTCATGATAACAGTTGTGTAAAAGATTACTTACTTTTTTTATTCCAGCGTTTGTCCATTCTTTGTCATCCTGCTGACGTTACAGCCTTGCAACCGGAAAGCGGAAAACTGAAAGAGGAGGAGGCGACGGTCGAACTCAGGGCGTCCGCAGAGGCCGCTGAACTGCAAAGTTATATTACCTAGACAACAGAGCGGTCATATGCGCTTCTAGCAAAGAATATCGTATAACTCAGTGATTTCAGTGATACCAAGCTCAAATTATTGCGCAAATGACACCATTATTGAATTCTTTTTTTTTGAAAAATAGATCTCTGGGGATGAATTGAAGATTGTGCTGGCCTATATAAATACAAATTGAATATCTTGGGGGTTAGGGTTACTGGTCAGACAAAATCTATTTGACACTGACATTATATAGTTGATGAAATGAAAAGATCTTTTTTATTTTTCTTTATAATGAAACTAACCAGTAGTTGCATTTCGACCCTAGCTCTTACAACTGTGGTGGTGATGCCCTTTTCTCCAGGTGTGCACAGATGTTTAAGTGTTCAAATGTGGGTTGCTGTAGATTGCTCCCGCCTAGGATTGATCATTTTTAATTTTAATTAGGCACCTGAAAGTACCCACTTTAATAATCCCCATTTTGAGATTTAGTCAAATGTTTCAGTACTACATGTGAATATTAAAATGATTCAAATTGATTTGGAATGCTGTCTAGTTTTTACATGACTACATGAAAACTAAAAACCAGTGGTGGAATGTCATTAACCTTCATGTTGTCCTCGGGTCAAATTGACCCGTTTTCCTATATCAATGTTTTTTTAATTACACAAAATAACATGATCGGTTCCTGACAAACCTCTTTGACAAGTACAAATCACTACTTTCATTAATTTTCGGACGTCTTATTCAATTTTATAGCATTTGGAGAAAATAAATTAAAGGTTTGGCTTTTTGACCATAAATTCCAAAAATAACTGAAAAACTAAAGGTAATAAATGTTATGTAGCGTTGAAAACGTCAAAAGTGACAAACATTGAAAAAAACATTGTAAAAACGTAAGAAAAAGTTAAAAAAAACATTGATAAAAAGTGTTAATTTTCAATTTTGATGGGAAGACAAGACAAGGGTTAAGTACACTTACTCAAGTACTGCCCTCAAGTAAATCACTGAGATACATCTCCTCAGTAACACCAATAAGGGGGTCTTCTGTTTTACTGAGACGTGGCTGGACAACTCCATTAAAGACGCTGATATTGAAATTGAGAACTATTTCTTAATCAGGAGAGACCGAAACCGTACAGTGACATTGGTTTTAACCAGAAAACGGGCTTGGATAAGGACCAAACTGAAGCAGCTTGGTTAAACTTTCTGCCGAAAGGCAAGCCTATCTTAGTTGGAGCATGCTACATGCCACCTGACCAAAAAATGTTTTACTTCTGGAACAAGTCTACTCAAAGTCTATGGACTTTGTTAAATCGGAAGTCATCAAGATAGATTTTAATACTGATAGTCAAAAATACTGACCTTTCCAGCTATAAGGCATTTATGAAGTTTTGTCGCTCATTTAGTAGTTTACATCAGCCGATTAAAGAACCAACATGTCAAACTATTATTGAACTTGTTCTAGTGTCAGAAAAGTCTAGAATAGCAGAATATGGGGCAAGTTTTTATGGATTGAGTGATTGTTCTATTGTTTTTTTGCACTTGAAAATAAAGAAAGCAGTGCTCAATTTCCATAGTGCTATAACAATCAGTTTGCTGAAAAAGTATAGCAAAGAAGCACTTGTGGACTGCTTGAATCTGATTAACTGGTCTACTGTGTTGTAACGTTGAATTTAACAACATGAGGGAGGTCTGGAGCAGCATGAGGAACATCACTGGATTCAGACCGACTGGCAGCAGAGAAGTTGAAGGCAACTTGGACAGGGCCAACAAACTTAATCTGTTCTTTAACAGATTTGATGCTATGGCTCCTATAACATGATTTAAACTGAACAAAGACTCATTTTTGGTTCCAGTAGATTTTAAAACAAGTACATGCGTATATTTGACCATTTGACAATTTTATTATTGACCATATTTCATTTAATTCAATTACATTCCAAAATGTTACACAATGACAATAAAAGTTGATTCAACCAGGCAATCTGATTGGCCGAACATTCAGAACATGCTCAAATCAGCAATATTACAAGGTTGAAACAAAAACTATTTTTGAAACATTTGCATTAATTAAATTAATCAGGAACCAGAGTGACTATAACATTTATATAGTGATTCACAACGCTTTGTTAACTTTATTGGAAATGTTTCCTTTAAATTTGTGACTCTGTGCTACTTTAAAAAACAGTTTTGACATGTGAACGACATTGCTTCATTAGTTACAAAGCCCCGTCTGCACAGACTGCCAGCAGAGTAACTCTTTTAGTGTTTGCTACATTTTTTATATTTTCAGCGCTTTTCTGTCCAGCAGCAGTGGTCTGCTGAAGCAGACAAAGGTGTTCCAAAAAAAAAGTTTCACTGAATCAGGAACTGACCTGAAAAGTTGCAAAATAGAAACGTAAGACAGGAGAAAAGCAGCAGGGAGCGTCGTCGGGGCCACTGACATTTGCTAATCCATATTTAAGAATCATACCGCAAACAAAAGCAAAATTGCACAAGCACTTCACATTTCCATTGCATTTGCTACCCTCTGCACAGCTATTGTGACTCTTAAAGTTTTCTCTCAAAGCTTTCAAATGAAAGCTTCCAAAAATGAAAAAGTTCTCTTTAGCTGACTTGGGTAGGCAACATGGTATATATGGCAAATTGCCAACATCCCACTGACAGCAGCTGAAATGTCCACCTCTCCATTTTCATCTATCATTTTGCATATGTCCATCTGAACATTTACTGATGTCCTGTCACTCAGCGGCTTTCTGTCATGCTGCTCAGGGTGATTGTGGATGTTGGCCTCACTGGATCCTGAAACAACAAGGCATCAAGGCTTACAGGTATACACTAATTCAATTGTTTTACAGTTGTAGATAACTTTTTAAGAATTATTCATTTATCCTTATCTAGACTATTGCTACAATTTAATTAACATGCCAATGGTTTTTCAGATGAATTGATTAATTATTTTAGTTTCAGCTCAAGTAAACAACAATAAAAACAAGTCAATCATACCATTAGATAAACAAGCATTTTAAGGTAAATTCAAGCTCGTTCTTTTTATAGTATATAAACTCAACCTTTTCCAGATTCTTCGCCACCACATCCCAAAAATATAACGATGAAAAATACAGTTTACATAATTCAATTAAACACAGTTTATTTAACTTTTGATCATTTTAAAATATTTAATGATTTTTGGTTTACATGAGAAATCAAACACTTTATCATTGATCATTATCGGACGATATTTACTAAAACTGCATGACCGGGTTCTCATCTAGCTGCCGATAAACTACTACACAACAGTTCAACAACTGCGTTGTAGGTGCTCAGGCACGCGCACAGAGAGTTCATAATTGTAACTGCAGATTCAAGGAGTACAGGCATGACGTTAGAAAAGCTGTAGACTGTGTGCAACTTCTACAAAGTGTGACTGACATATAGAAGTTGGCTATCATCATCCATACCATCAGTTTTCTTAGTAAAAAGATCATAGGATAAGTAAAGATTTTTGGCACAGATGAAGAAACCATATCAAACATACATCTCTATGCTTAAACAAAGCCATCAAGAACTGAAAATAGCACCTTGAAACATACCGTATCTTTTTTAAGAAGGACACCAGGTTGAAGATCAGATGATCTTTATCTGCCAGTGTTTGGTGCTGAGTAGTTCTGTCTCGTTTTTTTCGATCTCACTGTCATTCACAAAAGGCCTTCTTTCCTTTTTAAATGTCTTAGTGATTCATGCAAAGTATCCTAAAAAAGAAGGATATGTTAGTTGAAGAAAATGTAAAGTTCTAAATCTGATTAACTGCATCTTTCATCTGTGACCATGTTTTAGGACATTGAAGTCATTTACAGATGTTTTTGACAATTACACTTACATATCCAGATCCATAACTTTCCTTTAAGAAAGGGAAGCTGATAAGGACAGACCTTAGTGTGTGTGAGTTCCACTTACTACACGTGAGATGGATACCTGCAAGTTTTAAGTGAGAAACTTACATTCTGATACACATTTTTATTGAACTTCTGCATTTTCCTATCTAAGACTTAAATTTTCTCTCCTGGCTTAAGTGGTCGAACAGGGCTTGAATCAACATGGTTTTGAGTCTATTCTAAGCATGCAACTTCAAGGCAGCCTCATTATTTGTCAAGGCAGTGAGGACAGCTGGAGGAAACCGAACTTTGCAGTCAAACAAATGCTGGGATGCAGCGGGTGTCCGAATTGCAGGACTCTTTTTTTTCACTGCAATACAGATAATTTAGATTCAACCCTCTGGAGTCAGCACACAAAACCACAAACATCAAATGTCTTGTTTAATATCTCCAGATCAGTACGGTGCAGAGAAGTACTTCCTCAACAATTGTAGCCCATCCAGTAGCTTTTTTACATCATTGTGGAATTCTTTGTACAACATACATAAATAATTATGAATCCAAAAATCAATGTTACAACAAACACGTCCCTCTCGTTTCTATCCTCTCTTTCTTTACACCTCGCACTCGTAAACGAGACGGCTGCACGAGCCACTGTGTGAAAAACATGCATAGTGTTTGTGTGTGTGTATGTGACACTGTTTCTGCCGCTATTTACATGAACTATCATGCGGCAGGTGTGAACCGAAGGCGTGCATCGGCTCCATGGATGTATAATAATAACTGTCAGCTTGTTGTCCAGTTGCTCTCCACATTGTTTTTACGTTCAGATGTTTAGGCACAAAAACACTTGACAGGGAAACCCACGACAAGAAATGACTCACCCTTTCAGCTGCTAAAAACCACCCAAGAATTTCACCTGGTCTTTCCTTCTTGGAAACAGCCGCTCACTCATTGTTTTCAGTCATCTGCATTAGTGTACATCCATCTTCTTCATTGTCTGTGACACAGACAAAACATTAGAAGTGAACCCAGCACAATTATGAGCAAAAGACAATACATTGCTTAAAACAATTGGCTGCATATCAACTACTCATGTTAATCAGGACCATATCATGTTAACATTTCAAATTTGATGCATCTTTCCACCCCAAATATAATGCACACCTTATTCTCACCTTACTTTGGTAAGTTCTTTCAAAGGCCAATGGATGAGTGTTACGATTTCTTTACCATCACATCTGTATGCATACAGAGCATGAAAGTCCAACTTCTCCCCAGCCTTGAACATCAACAGCTCCTCAGTGTCTTTGGTATGGTATGAATGAAGGGTGTCTTGAAAACGCTGTTGTTGTGAAAAGTTTTCCAACTAGAATCCAGTTTGACCAAATATGCACAATCATTTTCACAAACAGGGGTGTCTGCTCTGCATGTACAAGATCCAGAATGAAGATATTTCAGATTGGATACTTCAGAGTTCAAGATGCTGTATTTACTCTTCCAGAGTTTCTTGTCCAAGGCAGTAACTGTCTCCAAGTTCAGCAAACAAGCCCGTAAGTTTACGCTGGCTCGTCAGTGTTAGTCTTTGATGAGACTTTCATGCTCCCAATCTCAGCACTGACAGAGCTGATGTCTCTTTGCAAGAGTCTGACATATATTTACACAGTTATTGGTGATTCTTGCAACTTTCTTGAAATACTGATGTTTAGCTTCATGTCTCAAGCACCAGTAGGACTGATGTGCTCCATACTCAAGAAAGAGTCAAGGATAATGCACAAGGAAATGCGAAAAAAGAGTAATCAGTCTATAAAGATGACTTTGAGAGATGTCTATATATTGCTTATGATTAGGGCAAGAATGAGCGCTCCTATTTCACGAGCCACAAGATAGAGCAGCCAAAACGTATTGTCCCTTTCAATCTTAGGTGAAATGAGGAAGCTGAGGGTCCTGAAAAATGTCAATTTTTCAACAGCAGTCCCAGAGATATTTCCATTCAGTGCAACCTTTTTATGTATCACAACAGGTTTGAAAGGGCAACTACCGGGATGCTTAGTGTTTTATTCCTGTGCAAAGCCATTAGAACAGACTTTAGAATAAGAGGAGCGATGCCCTCTAGAAAGTCATGCACAACATCTGGCGGGAATGCCTTGGTAGTTTCAGCTTCTTAAATATACACGGGCCATTTACATCATATGTTGACTTACAACTTGAGTCGTCCTCAACACATTTTAAATGGTTTGCATGGGTTGTGTCTGTCCTTAGGACACAATTTTCCTCACTAATTGTCATAAACAAGTCTTTATAATGACACATACAGCATCCACATATTCAACCATTACTGAATGAACCACTAAAACCTGCAAGTGTGTGAGCAGTGAGAGTGTCTGTAGATAGTTAACCCTTTACTTTAGATACAGACCTCCTTTGATTCAATAGTTTCTACCCTCAAAATCACTTGCATCTTTGAAGGTCACAAATAAGTGGTTCTAAATTTTTTTCAAATCCATATGATTTCTGTGTCAAGTATCAACAGATGAGTATGCCTCAAAGCAGATCTGTGTTTTGGTGGAATATTTCTTAAAGTAAAATAAAAAGCAGATACTTTATGTAGAAGTCTCTTTCATCCTAAAGGATTAGCAACTTCGAATGCATCACTGTACAGCTGAATTCTCAAACATGGTTCATAAGTGTTGAAAAAAGGATTTTCTGGGTATATTTTGCATTTGTTGAAATCGGTAAAGGTGTCAGAAACAGGGGTATCTGGTCTGAAATTCCGCCTGACAACATTTTGAGCATTACAAATTAAGCTTAACACTTTTGAATGGGATGTTCTAAAAAGTGTCCTGTTTAACAGTAGAAGGATCTACACCCAAGACATATTCATTAGGTTCAATTAAGTTCAAGTGTTTGAACCTTTCAATTTACATTTGTCTCCTGCAGGTTCAAAGAGACAAAGCCAGTTGTTTTTAATAGTCTCAATATAATCAAGTTCTGAAGATAAACTTGTCTCATCACAACTTTGAGTAGACACAACAGTTTCTTGAGTCAGTGTTGAACTCCAATTCCGGTGCTTGGTGCCTATGTTTCTTCCTGATGTGATTTTGTAAAGATTTTACTGAAAAATAGTCTTTAGGACAGTTTTGTAGTCCGCACACAATAGACAATCCACTTTTATTTGGATGATAGATTTGTTGATGTTCTAGTAGCTCATCATTAGTTGGTTTTCTCGTGGAGTACCGTGGACACTGATAGGATGCCTCCTTCTAAAGCCTCACCTATGAAGGCTTGTAGGTACTCCTGGAGATCATTATCTGGAGCATTAATATGAACATGCCCTGTGAGTTTTGTGGGTTAGGGTACTAGTAGGGTATGTATATAAAACTGTCTGGGTATATCTGGGGTACTTATCTGGACATACCCTGTGAGTTTTGTGGGTTAGGGTACTAGTGGGGTATGTATATAAAACTGTCTGGGTACATGTGGGGCACTTATCTGAACATACCCTGTGGGTTTTGTGATTATTGGCTTTATTTATGTCCAGAGCTTCACCCCTTCCGAAGTTCATTGGTCAATAACTTGAAAAATAATTTAGATATGGATATGTTTTATACAACTTGTAATAAGCTCTTTACATTGATGATTCACTGAAAAGTTGGTTGCAATTGGAGCTATGGTGTAGGACGAGATCTCAAAAATGGGTTTTTCAAAAAATATAAAATGGCCTAGAAATAATTTCTAGGCGGACCTTAATGGTCCTTCAGGCTTTTTTGTAGAGCACATTGAACTGCACCTGAATGTCTGTGTCTAACCTGTCTGTCTGTGTCTAACCTGTCTGTCTCTCTCACCCACATTAAGTCAATCCGACCTACGGTGTGGGGGGCGTGGCCTTTCAAATTTGGCATTTTGAAGCCTTAATTACAGCACCACCATGTGGCCGATTGGCTTCATATTTGTATAGAAGCACATGCACACCATTTCCAGTTATTCACCAAGTCTCAAGTTTCTAGCTCATTCCAGCTCACGGGAATTTTAGCCGCCGCGGCAGACAAATAATAATAATAACTAAGACAGACAAACAGAAGGGTTCTACGGCGGTTTGAACCATAAATATATTACAGTAAACTCTCAGGTACTCTGTATTGCCAAAGCTGCACAGCTGTTTACAGCGAGGGTGGACACCCACAAGTCTGCTTTAGAGCTCCTTGTGTTTGAGTCGGACCCATAGACTGTAAACATCCCGTCACACAACTTCAAACTAAATCATTCTATTGCGCTTCTAAACTTTGTGTTAATCAATACATCAATGGATGTGCGCAAGTATGCACGTCTGTTTGCGCGCGAGAGTGCTGTCACTGACTGGATCAGGTCTAGGTCCCATTGTAGCCTATATTTTTATCGTCTTTCATGGAGACCACACATAGGTGGATAATCAGAATCAGCTTTTTTGCCAGGTATGAGTACACATACGAGTAATTTTCCCATTTTGAGCGTTGCTTAATATTAAATTACAATGCAACATGGGGCAGATGCCTTCAGAAATTAAAGACCCACTCAGAATTATGACTTTGTTGCTTTCATGTAAATCGAGCACTGATGTAGCCCAGCTTGATATCCGTGAACAACTAGATTTTCTTTATAGTTTAGCTAGATTGAACGACATATGATGGACAGAATTTAATACATTTAATGAACCCACTTGGCATATTTTCCTTGTATTTGTAATATCCTCCTGAGCTTTTCTTCTTCTACTTGTTTCTTCCTGTGCTTTTCTTCTTCTTCCTGTTTCTTCCTGAGCTTTTCTTCTTCTTCTTGTTCCTTCCTGAGCTGTTCTTCCTGTTTCTTCCTGAACTTTTCTTCTTCTTCCCGTTTCTTCTTGAGATTCTCTTCTTCTTCCCGTTTCTTTCTGAGCTTTTCTTCTTCTACTTGTTTCTTCCTGAGCTTTTCTTCTCCTTCCTGTTTCTTCCTGAGATTTTCTTCTTCTTCCTGTTTCTTCCTGAGCTTTTCTTCTTCTTCTTGTTCCTTCCTGAGCTGTTCTTCTTCCTGTTTCTTCCTGAACTTTTCTTCTTCTTCCCGTTTCTTCTTGAGATTCTCTTCTTCTTCCCGTTTCTTTCTGAGCTTTTCTTCTTCTACTTGTTTCTTCCTGAGCTTTTCTTCTTCTCCTCCCTGTTTCTGTTTCTTCAAGTGCTTTTCTTCTTCTTTCCGTTTCTTCCTGAGCTGTTCTTCTTCTACTGGCTTCTTTCTGAGCTTTACTTCTTCTTCCTGTTTCTTCCTGAGCGTTTCTTCTTCTTCCCGTTTCTTTCTGAGCTTTTCTTCTTCTACCTTTTTTTTCCTGAGCTTTTCTTCTTCTTCCTGTGTCTTCCTGAGCTGTTCTTCTTCTACTGGTTTCTTCCTGAGCTTTTCTTCTTCTTCCTGTTTCTTTGTGAGTTTTTCTTCTTCTTCTGGTCTCTTCCTGAGCTTTACTTCTTCTTCCTGTTTCTTCCTGAGCTTCTCTTCTTCTACCTGTTTCTTCCTGAATTTTTCTTCTTCTTCCTGTTTTTTCCTGAACTTTTTTTCTTCTTCCCGTTTCTTCCTGAGCTTTTCTTCTTCTTCCCGTTTCTTTCTGAGCTTTTCTTCTTCCGGTTTCTTCCTGAGCTTTTCTTCTTCTTCCCGTTTCTTCCTGAGCATTTCTTCTTCTACCTGTTTCATCCGGAGCTTTTCTTCTTCTACTTGTTTCTTCCTGTGCTTTTCTTCTTCTTCCTGTTTCTTCCTGAGCTTTTCTTCTTCTTCTTGTTCCTTCCTGAGCTGTTCTTCTTCCTGTTTCTTCCTGAACTTTTCTTCTTCTTCCTGTTTCATCCTTATCTTTTCTTCTACTACTGGTTCCTTCCTGAGCTGTTCTTCTTTCTGTTTCTTCCTGAGCTTTTCTTCTTCTACCCATTTCTTACTGAGCTTTTCTTCTTCTTCCCGTTTCCTCCTGAGCTTTCCTTCTTCCTGTTTCT
>NC_048418.1:22609305-22616204 GCF_013103735.1 Etheostoma cragini | reverse complement strand
TTCTTCTTCTACCCATTTCTTACTGAGCTTTTCTTCTTCTTCCCGTTTCCTCCTGAGCTTTCCTTCTTCCTGTTTCTTACTAAGCTTTTCTTCTTCTTCCTTTTTCATCCTTATCTTGTTTTCTTCTACTGGTTTCTTCCTTAGCTGTTCTTCTTCTACCTGTTTCTTCCTGAGCTTTTCTTCTTCTACCTGTTTCATCCGGAGCTTTTCTTCTTCTTCCCGTTTCTTCCTGAGCTTTTCTTCTTCTACCTGTTTCATCCGGAGCTTTTCTTCTTCTACTTGTTTCTTCCTGTGCTTTTCTTCTTCTTCCTGTTTCTTCCTGAGCTTTTCTTCTTCCTGTTTCTTCCTGAGCTTTTCTTCTTCTACTTGTTTCTTCCTGAGCTTTTCTTCTCCTTCCTGCTTCTTCCTGAGCTTTTCTTCTTCTATATGTTTCTTTCTGATCTTTTCTTCTTCCGGTTTCTTCCTGAGCTTTCCTTCTTCTTCCCGTTTCTTCCTGAGCATTTCTTCTTCTACCTGTTTCATCCTTATCTTTTCTTCTTCTACTGGTTCCTTCCTGAGCTGTTCTTCTTCCTGTTTCTTCCTGAACTTTTCTTCTTCCACCCGTTTCTTCCTGAGCTTTTCTTCTTCTTCCCATTTCTTCCTGAGCTTTTCTTCTTCTTCCCCTTTCTTCCTGACCATTTCTTCTTCTACCCATTTCTTACTGAGCTTTTCTTCTTCTTCCCGTTTCCTCCTGAGCTTTCCTTCTTCCTGTTTCTTCCTAAGCTTTTCTTCTTCTTCCTTTTTCATCCTTATCTTGTCTTCTTCTACTGGTTTCTTCCTTAGCTGTTCTTCTTCTACCTGTTTCTTCCTGAGCTTTTCTTCTTCTTCCTTTTTCATCCTTATCTTGTCTTCTTCTACTGGTTTCTTCCTTAGCTGTTCTTCTTCTACCTGTTTCATCCGGAGCTTTTCTTCTTCTTCCCGTTTTTTCTTGAGATTTTCTTCTTCTTCCCGTTTCTTTCTGAGCTTTTCTTCTTCTACTTGTTTCTTCCTGAGCTTTTCTTCTTCTTCCTGTTTCTTCCTGAGCTTTTCTTCTTCTTCCTTTTTCATCCTTATCTTGTGTTCTTCTACTGGTTTCTTCCTTAGCTGTTCTTTTTCTACCTGTTTCTTCCTGAGCTTTTCTTCTTCTACCTGTTTCATCCGGAGCTTTTCTTCTTCTTCCCGTTTCTTCCTGAGCTTTTCTTCTTCTACCTGTTTCATCCGGAGCTTTTCTTCTTCTACTTGTTTCTTCCTGTGCTTTTCTTCTTCTTCCTGTTTCTTCCTGAGCTTTTCTTCTTCTTCCCGTTTCTTCTTGAGATTCTCTTCTTCTTCCCGTTTCTTTCTGAGCTTTTCTTCTTCTACTTGTTTCTTCCTGAGCTTTTCTTCTCCTTCCTGTTTCTTCCTGAGATTTTCTTCTTCTATATGTTTCTTTCTGAGCTGTTCTTCTTCTACCTTTTTCTTCCTGAGCTTTTCTTCTTCTTCCTGTTTCTTCCTGAGCTTTTCTTCTTCTACTTGTTTCTTCCTGAGCTTTTCTTCTTCTACCTGTTTCTTCTTGAGCTTTTCTTCTTCTTCCTGTCTCTTTAATTTCCTCCTGTGAACGAAATAAGTGAATATACATTAAGTATCATTCCACATACCACAGAAGGGGGTGGGGGGATCTCTTCAACACTTTTAAGGAGACAGAAAGTTTCCTACTTCACGTCGTCAAACTGTCCCCTCAGTATCCGAGTCATCTCCAGAATAGCGTTGGCTGTATCTCTCAGTGATTGGCTCGCTTCAGTCACATGATTATTCTCAATCAGTTCCCTCCAGTTGTTAATGAACTCAGGAAGTGCAAACGACATTCCAACAGCTCCTCCCACAACCTGACGATGAATACAGATTTATATATGATTAATTCATACTTATTACACTGCCAGCTCTGAGGAAAATACATGAACATGTATTGAAGATTGTATTTCTATTTTTTAAGACATGTATTTTACGTGGAGCTGTCATATAGGCTAATATGTTAAAGTACGTATTGTGTGAGTCCTGTGTGAGAGTATTTTTTCAAGTAGGAATGTTTAGGCCTCGGTCAAAAAGGTCACGGAGAGGAGGAGGAAAAGAGAAGATTTTTAATGTGTGATGTCTATTGCGGGAGTTATAGGCAACAACATGTTTTACGTAATTGTAGCGCCCCCTAGTGGTTAACACAATGTTTGGTAAGTCAGGTCATCTACCCATGGTACATCTACCCTGTTAATGTAAGGTAATTTACGTTAGTGTAAGTGGTTAATCCGATCTTGGTCCCATAGGCCACGCCCAATTGAACCAATCATTACCCCATTGTAAGGGGCACCTCAGGAGTGGCCCTAGATGGTACCCTTAAAGAAATTTGTATGAGCCGTTGATGAGATGTAAACTTTTTGTATTTGTAGCGTCCCTAGTGGCCAATGTTCGTGAAATTTGTTTTAGAGCCTCAAAGATTCATATCAAGGAATAATCCAAAGTTTGGCTTTGACAGCATTTACTTTGGCCGAAAAACGGCAAAGTTGGTGTTTTCATAGTTAACGACACAAATCTGTTTGAGTGTAATATGCGCATATTTTATTCTATAAAAAATCTTTTTACACCTTTTTGTCAGGTCGCTCTGGAGATAATATTTGCCAAGTTTTGTGCAGATCAATTGCACGTTGTAGGAGGAATTGGAAAAAGGTTTTAGATAAATTGCAATTTGTTACACATAAACGTCTAGGCGGAAATGGGCATGGTCTATATCACAAAATTCAATTCAAGGTTCAAGGTTCAAGAGTCTTTATTATCCCCGAGGGGCAATTTGTTGTGCAGCAACATGTAACACACAGGTTATACAAAACAACAGCCATACATCTAAAAATAAATAAAAAGCCAACAAAAACAAAGACCACACCTCACATTGACTTGTTGAAAAAGCCTATAGCAGCTGGGACAAAAGAGTTTTTATGTCTGTTTGTCCTACATTTAGGCAGACTGAATCTCCGGTCAGACGGCAACAAGATGAAACAGCTGTTCAGGGGGTGACTAGGGTTGGCTAGGACTGACTGGGCCTTCTTGAGGGACCTTGTCTCATAGACAGAGTTTAAATCAGAGGGTTTTGGGAAATCTTGCCACACACTTTAACTATATATTGAAGTCTGTTCTTGTTTTTAAGTGTGAGGGACCCAAACCAACTCACAATGGCAAAAAAAAAGAATATATTCAATAAAACAACAATAAAACATCCTCATAAAAGTCTTATCACTTGGATCCATGAAACGTGTGGATATATGGTTTTTAAATTTCCGATGTACGGTTTGGGAGTTATAGGGCCAAGCGTGTTTTTTTGTGCCATAGCGCCACCTAGTGGTGGAAGTACGTCAGTTATTTCGTCTGAGGTCTTCAAGAGTATATGGCTGCAGCCTGGAGCGTCCCATGTCATCCATCCCGTCTCATGTGGTCCCGTCTCATGCGGAGTTGTGTCCAACGGTAAATCAAGAGGGTCAAAAATACGAAATCGCGAATAATTTTCCAGATGGGGTCACGGGTAAATTTGTGACTACATTTGTTGCAATCAATTGAAAACCCGTTTAAAACTGTCACAGTAACAATTTTGCCATATATATAGTTTGCTCATTTCTGAATGTTATGCTTGTGTTGACAAGATAAATGCAGACTATCGTCTGGAATAAAATAAGCCTGCGTCAACTATCATGAATAAAATACTTAAAATATATTAAAAGTATTTTATTCATTTGATGAATAAAATATTCACTTGCATGGCTGCCGTTACTGTTTAAGTAACGGCAATCATACAAATAAATAAAATATGTTTTTTTTAACTAAACATATCTATTGGATAAATGCAGACTATCTAAACTGATGAATAAAAACACTTAAAATATATGTCAGTCTATAAAATAATTGCAGATTATCGACAAACTAAAAGAATCCTTCTGCCATCTCCGAGTTTCTAAGAGCTTGCATCTGGAAAAAATACTACATCTCTCTTACTTTTCAAAGTAAAAGCTCACGTCAACTATCATGGCGCGGAAGTGGAAGAAAAATACTATCCCATTCTGGCCCAAGGCCGGGGCAGCAAAGATACGCAGTCGAATGTAGGACGGGTACCAGAGACCCGAAGGCCGAGGCCGCGGTAAATACAACCGCGTTCTGCCCCGGGTCCCAGGGACCCGACAGCCGAGGCCGTGGTAAATACAACCGCATTCTGCCCCGGGTCTCAGAGACCCGCGACCGCATTCTTCCCCGGGTTCCAGAGACCCGACAGCCGAGGCCGCGGTAAATACAACCGCGTTCTGCCCTGGGTCCCAGGGACCCGACAGCCGAGGCCGCGGTAAATACAACTGCGTTCGTCCCCGGGTCCCAGAGATCGACAGCCGAGGCCGCGGTAAATACAACCGCGTTCTGCCCCGGGTCCCAGAGACCCGACAGCCGCGGCCGTGGTAAATACAACCGCGTTCTGCCCCGCGTCCCAGAGACCCGGCAGCCGAGGCCGCGGTAAATACAACCGCGTTCTGCCGCAGGTCTCAGAGACCCGCCGAGGCCGCGGTAAATACAACCGCGCTCTGCCCCGGGTCTCAGAGACCCAACGGCATTCTGTCCCGGGTCCCAGAGACCCGACAGCCGAGGCCGCGGTAAATACAACCGCGTTCTGCCCCAGGTCTCAGAGACCCGACAGCCGAGGCCGCGGTAAATACAACGGCGTTCTACTATCGGGTCTAGACCCGATAGCCGAGGCAGCGCCAGTAGAGCTATAAAGTCGAATGCTCTTGCCATGCTGATAAGCAGTTGTATTTGCAGCAATGTCCCGGTGAAGAAAACAAAATAGAAAACCATATAGAATATAAAATTAAAAAGTCTTGGAAAGAGTGTAACATGTTTATTGTTGTAGTCTTGTTGCTGTGTGTGCAGATCGTGGATTTCTACTCAGGAAATGCTGCCGTTAGTTGGCTGAAACGGCTGCGTCACTGATGCAAGTTTCATCAGATGCAGCCACGTTTAATATGGAACAACATTCAGAAATGAGCTAACTATATGTATGGCAAAATTGTTACTTTAACAGTTATTAACGTTTTTCAATTGATTGCAACAAATGTGGCCACGAATTTACCCGTGACTCCATCTGGAAAATTATTCGCAATTTCGTATTTTTGACCCTCTGAATTTGCCGTTGGACACACCTCCGCATGAGAAGGGACCGCATCAGACGGGACGGATGACATGGGACGCTCCAGGCTGCAGCCATACCCGTCTCGAGGACTTTGCGGAGTTGTGGACCAGTCCTGAAAATGGCACAACGCCACTATGTACGGTTTAGGCTGCAGCGTGACTTTTACGCGGAGAAGAAAAATGGAGGAGAAAAATCCCAACCGTGTGTTCACACCGCCGCTGACTTGAGCTGCCCCCCCCCCCCCCCCCCCCCCCCCCCCCCCCCCCCCCCCTGCCAAGGACGCTGGTCAAAAAATACGGGGAAGCTTTTAGACGCTTTAGCCACTTTGACGTGGCGGCTGTCCGCCAGGCGAAAGCTCACGCAGCCACTGCATGGCCAATACACTGATACTAGAAAAATAAGTAAAATAAGTATTTGAACACCCTGCTATTTTGCAAGTTCTCCCAATTAGAAATCACGGAGGGGTCAGAAATTGTCATCGTAGGTGCATATCCACTGTGAAAGACAAAATCAAAAAAAAAAATCTAGAAATCACAATGTATGATTGTTTAACTATTTATTTGTATGATACAGCTGCAAATAAGTATTTGAACACCTGTCTATCTGTCATGCCGCTTAAAAATGTGTCTTCTATTTTGTTTCGGCAGTTTAGAGTGGTTTGTTTATCTTTGTAACCATAGCAACACAGTACCAGTGCATGTTGGGAAATAGAAAGTAAAATTTAAATTTTTTATCAGTTACAGGAATGTATGAGCTCTACTTGTCGTCTGTTCCTAAGTGGATCGCTTTTCCTTCTCCCCTTTTGCTTAGGCAACGTCTGTGAGTATTTCTCATCGTGTAACAGTAGGTTATTGCTCGTCGTTGGTTTTGTAATCATATTGAGGCAGCTAAGAAGCTAGTTTGTTTTTCCTAGGCCAAGTTAGCTTATGTTTCTTGCTGTTGTTGTTTTTGCTAGCTATAACTGCATTATATGTGTCATATAGGCTATAGCGCCATGCAAGCTAAGCGGCGCTATTTACACTGATATTGTGCATTTGGGTTTGATTTATAATATAGACTTCTCATTGTATTGTATTGCAGTTTCACAAAATTCCCAGTAAACTTCATGGAAATGAATCAACTGTGTCCTGGAGTTTCTTGGGATTGTTAAGCTGAATTGAAAATAGCCCATGACACTATCAGATAGAATTCTGACCCTCAAAGACCTGTTGGTCTGCCTTCAAAATGTCCACCTCCACTCCATTTATTATCCTAAATTAGATGCACCTGTTTGAGGTCGTTAGCTGCATAAAGACACCTGTCCACCCCATACAATCAGTAAGAATCCAACTACTAACATGGCCAAGACCAAAGAGCTGTCCAAAGACACTAGAGACAAAATTGTGCACCTCCACAAGGCTGGAAAGGACTATGGGGAAATTGCCAAGCAGCTTGGTGAAAAAAGGTCCACTGACACTAGAAACCTTTATAGATTACAGATATAATCCAATACACTGACACTAGAAACCTTTTATAAATTACATATATAATCCAATACACTGACACTAGAAACATTTACAAATTACATATATATTCCAATACACTGAAACTAGAAACCTTTTATAAATTACATATATAATAATATATATATATATATATATATATATATATACACTCACCGGCCACTTTATTAGGTACACCTGTCCAACTGCTCGTT
>NC_048418.1:22596798-22609205 GCF_013103735.1 Etheostoma cragini | reverse complement strand
TCAAATGGCCTCCACAGTCACCAGATCTCAATCCAATAGAGCATCTTTGGGATGTGGTGGGACGGGAGATTCGCATCAGGGATGTGCAGCCGACAAATCTGCGGCAACTCTGTGATGCCATCATGTCAATATGGACCAAACTCCCTGAGGAATGCTTCCAGCACCTTGTTGAATCTATGCCACGAAGAATTGAGGCAGTTCTGAAGGCAAAAGGGGGTCCAACCCGTTACTAGCATGGGGTACCTAATAAAGTGGCCGGTGAGTGTATGTTAGACATATTCACCAATTTATTTTGAGCAAAGATGTCCTTTTTCCTTTCATTAGATGTCCCCATTGGGATGCTAAAGTAACACACATTGGTTAAAGGTATTTACAAAAGTCCAAAGACTTGGTAGGTCTTTCATGACCACATTTTCAAGACTATTATTGTGCAGCAAATTGTAGGGGTCTTTTCCAATGGATACCTTCAAAACAGTGGTATATGATTTCAAATAAATGGCTACATTGTAGGTAATGCATATTGAAACCGTAACCGAAATGTTACCATAGGCAGGTAACTCACTGTTATCAGGTTACTGTAAGTTTCTAAAGCTTCTGAATGAAGGGGTGGCTTTCTGTTCTTCATTGCCCTTAACCTTGTCATGTTTTGAATTTAATTCATGGCTGATGTAGAGACCTAAATGAATAACAATCTCTTGTTATTACAGCGGGAAAACTTGGCCGCCACAGTGGGTGACAGAGGAGAACACCACAAACTAAGGAAATGTACAATCCCATTGTTTTGTTCCATAAGCTATGTTGTTATACAGTATATTAAAAAATTTGTAAAGCCTGAAAGACTCCCACTTTGTGGCAAACCAGAGAACACATGCTATGTTTGCAAAAGCTTGACAGATCATCTTTTCCCTCTACACATATATAGATAGATATATAGATATTGCATACTTCCAAAAATATAAATACAATTTAAAACAACCTCCATGCAGAGAAGAACTTGATCATACTCCAGAAATAAGTTATGACTGAGAACAGACAGGTGGTGGCAGCACTGTGTATGTCGTAACGTCATCACTCTCTGGCTATTTATTAATTGAATAATCGTGATCGAGGAGTAATACCACAAATAACACGCCAGTCCATATAAGTTGAAACATTCAAACAGCTAACAATGAAAGATTTCAATAAGTAGGCTAAAATTACTTCTTCTTCGTGGGGCCTTGATGCTTCAAAACCCATCAATGAGATCGTACCACACAGGAAGTTAAATGCACAGAGGATCTGGTAGATTTCAAAATTAAACAGCGGACAAACATCCAATTGTAACTTGTCACTTTATCGACATTAGTTTCTCCCTTTGCAACTTAATAATGTGTTGATTAGCAAATCAACCTCAGACACAACGCATGTGGCGGTCGAGGGTCAAACCAGTCAACACCAGTCTCCAAACCATCCCAGTGGCAGCACCTCCACCCCCACTGATCATCGACGGCCACCCGGTCTATACGGTACGCTGCCTCCTGGACGTACGACGTAGGGGTCGGGGATACAGGTACCTGGTGGACTGGGCTGGCTACAGCCCGGAGGAACGCTCCTGGATCCCGACCAGCCAAATCCTGGACCGCACTCTATTCAATTTTGTTTATAGTATCAATTCATAACAAGAGTTATCTCAAGACACTATACAGATAGACCACACTCCAGAATTTACAAGGACCCAACAGTTCTAGTAGTTTCCTCCAGAGCAAGCAACAGTGTGACAGTGGCGAGGAAAAACTTCCTTTTAGGCAGAAACCTCGGTCAGACCCAGGCTCTTGGTAGGTGGTGTCTGACGGGCCGTTGGGGTTAGAATGAAGAGTGGCAATAACAAAAATAGAAAAAAATTGTAGTTTGTAGCAGTTCTTTGTAGTAGTTCATGGCACAACATTGACACTGTGCGGCATTACAAGGCACAGCAGGACGTAGCAGGACGTAGCTGGGCACTGCAGTGTAGCAGTTGAACATTGCCTCACAGAACATGGAGCGGGACCAAGGCGACAGCTGCTACCCTGATTTTGGAGCCTCTCTGATCCAAGGGAACATGCTGGGGACGAGTTCTACAAGGCCCACCGGGACAAGCCTGGCGGTCCGCCTGGAGGCCTACGTCGAGGAGGGGGTACTGTCATTGTGGGGGCCCGGCTGGTCGTGAGTCTGTGGTATTTATTATTTTTTTCCTACTTCACGTCTTGTTTTACCCTGTCTGTCTTGTTTTGGTTTGCCCTGCCTGTCTTGTGTTTTGGTTTTCCGCTCTCCCGTCCGAAGGCAGCTGATCACACACACCTGCCTCCCATCAACGCCAATCATCATCATCAGACACACCTGCCAGTCTTCACTCTCTCCCGCCATTCCGTTATCTACCCCGGCTCTGCATCCACTCTTCACTTGATCATCAGATCAGCTACATGGTTCATCTCCGGCCAGCTGGCTTCGGACCCCCCACCAGTCCTCCTCCCACGGCGTCTCCTCCTCATCATCCTGCTCCGCTCCTTGCACTGCTGCATCCCTGCCACCGCAGCTCTCAGCATCCATCTCTCTCTCTCTCTCATCGCCGCCCGGCTCCATTCCCCGTGTCTCTGCTCTCCGTATCCTCACCTCCTCCTCCGCCTTAGCTCCCGGCTCCTCCCGTAGCTGCTTCCCTCGTCCCGCTCCTCTTCCTCGGTTCGCCGCCCACCTGCTCCCAGCGTCCATCTCCCTACTCCCATTCCCTCTTTTTCTAATAAACACCTTACCTGTGAGCCATGCGTTTGAGTCCATCCTTCTGTCCCCCCATAACAGATACGGTATGTTTCAAAGTGCTATTTTCAGTTCTTGATGGCTTTGTGCATAGAGATGTACGTTTGATTTGGTTGCTTTATCCGTGCCAAAAACGTTCACTTTTATGATTTTTCTACTGACAAAACTGATGGTGTGGATGATGAACCAGACTTCTATGTAGCAGTCACACTTTGTAGAAGTTGCACACAGTCTACAGCTTTTCTAACGTTCTAATTCTAAATTCTGCGTGCGCGTGCCTGAGCACCTACTTGCAATAAGTTGGGTGGGAGGCAGGACTTCACATGAACAGACAGTCACAGGTGCGCAGCTGTACGCAGTTGTTGATTTGTGGTGTAGTAGTTTATCCGCAGCTAGATGAGAACCCAGTCATGCAGTTTTAGGAAATATCGGCTGATAATGATCAATGATAAAGTGTTTCATGTCTCATGTAAACCAAAAGTCATTAAATATTTTAAAATGATCAAAAGTTAAATAAATGTGTATAAATGAAGAATGTAAATGTCTGTCTAGATGAGGATAAACGAATAATACTTAAAAAGTTATATACAACTGTAAAACAATTGAATTAGTGTACACCTATAAGCCTTGATGCCTCGTTGTTTCAGGATCCAGTGAGGCCAACATCCACAATCACCCTGAGCAGCATGACAGGAAGCCGCTGAGTGATAGGACATCAGTAAATGTTTAGATGGACGGACACAAAATGATAGCTGAAAATGGAGAGGTGGACATTTAAGCTGCTGTCAGTGTGATATATATATATATATATATATATATATATATATATATATATATATATATATATATATATATATATATATATTGGAAGCCTTAAGAGAAAACTTTAAGAGTCACAATAGCTGTGCAGAGTGTAGCAAATGCAATGGAAATGTGAAGTTCTTGTGCAATTTTGCTTTTGTTTGCGGTATGATTCTTAAATAAGGATAAGCAAATGTCAGTGGCCCCGTGGACGCTCCCTGCTGCTTTTCTCCTGTCTTACGTTTCTATTTTTCAAGTTTTCAGGTCAGTTCCTGATTCAGTCAAACTTTATTTTGGCACACTTTTGTCTGCTTCACCAATTGTCCACTGCTGCTGGATTGTAAAGCGCTGAAAATATAAAAAATGTGGCAAACACTGAAAGGGTTACTCTGCTGGCAGTGTGTGCAGACAGGGCTTTGTGACTAATGAAGCAATGTCGTTCACATGTCAAAACTGTTTTTTAAAGTAGCACAGAGTCACAGTTTTAAAGGAACATTTCCAATAAGGTTAACAGGGCGTCGTGAATCACTATATTAATGTTATTTTCACTCTGTTTTCTTATTTATTTAATTCACTTAATTAAGACAAATGTTTCAAAAACAGTTTTTGATTCAACATTGTATTGTTGCTGATTTGAGCATGTTCTGAATGTTTGGCCAATCAGACTCCCTGGTTGGATCAACTTTTATTGTCATTGTGTAACATTTGTTACATTTTTCTCCTTTTTTGGAATGTAATTGAATTAAATGAAATATGGTCAATACTAGAATTGTCAAGTGGTCAAATATACACATGTACTCTACTTTTTTTCGGCTTTTATGTATTTTGACACGGACAGTGGATAGACAGGAAAGGGTGGGGGGGATAAAAGCGGGGTGAACGACACACAGCAAAAGTACTCAAGTCAGATTCTAACCCATGCTGCTGCAAAAGGGGTGCACGGTCTTACTGGGTGAGCTAGAGGGCAACAGAGCAAGCTGATTGGCCATACTGTCTGACCAGATAATTCTGCAGGTGCAGTGGTGAGAGCCATGTAGGGCCAACTCTCTGCCACACAGCTGATAATGGCTCATTTAGGTTAAAGTAACGGCCAACAACCCAATAAAGGAAGTCTATGTAGGTTAATGTTGTGTTATTGTATTGGGTTACTGTTCTGTTGTCTTCACCTGCCGTGGCTGGAGGCGTGGCTTGAGGATCTGGGTCAAGGGGCGTGGCCATTCCCTCCTCACAGCTTCTACACAGCTGCAGCTCATTCCACTAGTCACCTCTGCAGTATATCCAGCTGAGCTGTTAACCTCAACAGCGTCGAATTGTTAAACTACTCATGTGATCCTGGTCTGAATACACAGCTGCCCCCCCCTCCCCAGTACTGCCTGGCTTCCCCTCTGCCTGCCTCAACCTTACTTTCCATCTCGAAGCACCTGTCCAACTCTCCATTCTTGCACTTTCACTAACTGTGAATATAAACATTTAACAAATCTATTGCAGAGAAACAGTGCAACTATTTCTAAAATTGTGTCTAGGCCTTATTAAGAGATACTCTTCTATGCAGCTCCTGGCTGCATATGTGTAAGCCCAAAACACAACAGCATAGAATTTAAGTAATAGCACTTAATTTTTGTAAGGTTTTAAATTAGTTAAGTTATTTTTGTTAATGAGTTTAGTAAGTTTTAAGATGCATGTTGTGCAATATTTAAATTTTTATCCCAAACTGTAATATTAGTTGTGATTTCTGTTGTGCCAATTTAATTAGGATAGTTGTATTGTATTATGTCTACTTGTATTAGTAGTGGAGTAATTAGTCATTTTGTTGCCAGTGTATGAAATGTAGGACCCAAGTGCAGCGAGCAGGCAGGCAAAGTTGAGCTTCCAAGGTTAGGGTTTAATAAACAAACCAACAAAGTGTCCAGCAAAACAGGCAGGCAACAAATTTAACTGAGGCAAGAGGCAAAGAGGAATCACAGGAATAAGGTTGCTAAACACACAGATGCACCAAACAGAAATAATGATCAGACACAGGATAGGGAAAGTCCAAAGACTAAATACAGAGGGTAACGAGGTAACAAAAGGCAGGTGACAAGAGGGCTGGGAAACAGGTGGAAAACATCTGGTAATCACGGGAGCGGGCAAGCAAAGGAAGTAGAACTAAAGACAAGACAGAGAACAGACTTCCAAATAAAACAGGAATAAGAACAAAGACAACACCAAAAAATACCTGACAAAACAGAACCAGGCTAAGAAATAAACACAGGAAAACAGATTCTAACCACTATTTCTTATTCGCCATCTTTCGCCACATTTTTGTCCAACAACTAGTCCCGGAGCGTTGCCAACACGTGCACACCAAATACATCAAAACGTGTGTAATGATCGGGAATGGTGTGCTATGACTTTTCAAAGAGATTTGCGCCACCTCTTTGGGGCCATACTGTATCACCATACTTTAACGTAGAACCATAATTAAAAGTTTAAACCGAAGAAAGGACTTTGGCGGGCTGAATGGGCATTCAGATATCAAGCACGGTTTCTCCCGACCGTAGATGAGATGTGAGCACTTGTAGAATATGATTTGAGAGCTTGTAAAAAATATAATCTACGCGCTTTCAAATCATATTCTACAAGTGCTCACATCATATCCACGCACTCTCACATTTGCACCTTTTTTACCTTCATATTAAAATCTCTGCGGAATTTTCTAGTTGAACTTGTTCTAGTGTCAGAAAAGTCTGGAATAGCAGAACGAGGGGTAAGTAATTATGGATTGAGTGATTGTTCTATTGTTTTCTGCACTCAAAAGATAAAGCAATGCTCAATTGCAATTGCGCTTTAAGAATCAGGTTGTTGAAAAAGTATAGCAAAGATAGTAGGCCAGCTAATTAACCCTTGTGTTGTCAAAATTGAAAATCAACACTTTTGTTGAAGATTTTTGATCGTTCTTTTTAAAACTTTTTCTTACGTTTTTGTCCTTTTTTCCCCAACACTTTTGATAGTTTTTTTTCAATGTTTCTCACGTTTTTGATGTTTGACACTATGTACGTAACAGTAACTTATTAACTTTAGTTTCACATTTATTTTTTGAATTCAAGGTCAATAAACCTCATTTATAGGAAATTATACCTAATGTTTGACTTAGAAAAGCAGAAATTAAGAATTATTTTGACCAAAGTTAAAGCAAAGTATGTTGATGGAGACTGGAAAATGGCAACTTTTACTCAATACTATTTTGAAAACCACCTCAATTTCTTTTTACAAATAAATATATATATAAAATTAAATAAAAAGATTTTTACTTGCCAAAGAGTCTTTTGTGAAATCAATTATGTTATTTCGGGTAATTAAAATTTGTAATTAAAAAGATGGTAGTTAAAAAGAACATTAATATAGGAAAACGGGTCAATTTGACACGAGTACAACATGAGGGTTAACTGGTCTGCTGTGCTGCAACGTATGGACGTTTAATTTAACATGAGGGAGGACTTTAACAGTCTTTACTCTGTTCTTTAACAGATTTGATGCTATGGCTCCTGCCCCCCACCCCTCCTCTGGGAGATCCCTACCCCCTACCCCACCTGTAACCTCTTTGTGCCCCACTGCTGACCAGGTAAAAAGACAGCAGAGTAGCCTCCACTCTAAGGCTGCAGGCCCTGATGGCGTCTGTCCTGGGGTGCTCAACGCCTGTGCCCCTCAGCTATGTGCCGTATGATACCGTTGACCATGGCATTTGGGTGCACAAATTAAAAGCCATTGGTTTTAATGCCTTAGCCGTCAGATGAGTGAGTTCTTACCTGAAGGATAGGAAGCAACTGGTGGATTTTGGGGGAACAATGTCTCAACCACAACACAGACTGTGGGGTCCCACAAGGTAGTGTCTTGGTTCCACTTTTTTTTTATGTGAGCATTTTTTTTATATGCAGATGACTGTTATTGGTTTCTCATGAAGATAAGAACATAGTTCTCTCAACTCTCAGTTTAGAACTATTGAATGTCAGAAGGTGGGTGACCGAAAATAGGCTTCACTTAAGAAAAAAGGAAGTCATACTTTTTGGGACCAAAAACAGTCAACGTCCTACAAAAGGATGCTTTTATTTAGAGAAAAAAAAAAAAAACATTTTAGAAAGCTTCAGCATTTGATATTTATTGAGTACAGCATGTATTCACAGTTGATTAGATGAAAAGCAATATGGTTTTCATCCTGATTGACACGTCCGTGTGGTCCTTTTTTCAGAAGTGATTTGCATTCACCATTTGTCAAGGTGATGCGTTACATTTTTTTATCAAAAATGGTCCTAGAAAGTCTACAACAGTGTTTTTTGTCTCTTGGCCCCTATACAAGTGTCCAACGCTGTCCTCCCATCATTTCTTTTGGAAAAATCCCATAATCGAAGCTTGTTTTGTTCCTTTATTTGAATTTGCGGGCGCTTTCTTTTGACTTTTCTTCTCGTCTTGTTTGCTACTTCCTGGTCGTTTTGCAGGCATGGGATCGTTCGGAGTGTGTTTAGGGGCCTGACTGTCGTCCTCTGCTTCAGAGCACGATTCACTCTCATAGCCTTTTTCTGTCACTGGGGAGGGAGGGGGGAGAGAATTAATTACATGTAGTATACATTTAACAAACTAAAAACCCTGCTTTTAACAAAAGTCTATGTATAACTGAGTTTGTCGCTGTTCAATGATAATCTTTACTGTGTGTGTTTGTGAGCGGGTGTGTGTATGAGCAAGCATGCGCGTTTTTACATGTTTTGTACATAATTTATTGAACAAAGTTTTATTTTATGTTGCTATAGAAATAAAGTTTTGCTTCAGAGGGGGGAGCTTTTAATTGTATCTGTGCTTTTCATACCGATGCATCCTTCGTCATCTACAAAGGTACGGGATTTCAGGACGCGTCTCCTTTTCCTCGTCTTCATCTCACAGTTTCCCTGCTGTTGAATAGAAAACAAAAAAACGGGAATGTTTAGTTAGCTAATTTATGTTTAATACACACACAAAAACACATTTTATCAATGTCCAATAGTGGGATAAGTAAATTGTCACACGCGCACACACACACACACACACACGCACACGCACACGCACACGTTGCATTGCTGTGATGACAACTAGCTGGAGCTCAATGTGACCGCTGAAGAACTCTTATCTTTAGGAAGAACGGTCTTGAGCCTAATTCCATCCGTTACCATGGTGAAAAAGTTGAATATTGAGTTGTATATAAATTATACTATATTCCACTCTAACCTTAAGTTTGATTAACAATACAAATCCCTTCATCAAATGAGGACAACAACGATCCACTTAATGCAGAAGCTGAACTCTTAATTTCAAAGAAACATTTAATGGAGCTATTATCAATCCTTTTTTGGAAGTCTCTTAACTTTTTCAATCAATTGCTAGCCTCTGTGTATAATAATATCACGGAATACGGTCTAGACCTGCTCTTTTATGAAATGCGCTGAGATAACTGTTGTTGTGATTTGGTGCTATATAAATTTAATATAATTGAATAGAATGTCTCCTGTAGTCATGTGTGTTTGGCATTCTGTGATGCAGCAGAGCAGCAAACTGTAGCAGCTTCAATGTTTCTCTCAAAGAAATAGACTGCCATCCATCACTCGCATCTCTGTGGTCAATCCAGCCGCCGCTAACGGAGACAGACGCCGGTAGAGCGAAGTCTCGGTGACCAGAGCAGACGTAGTAACATCAATCTCTGATCATTTTAATGAAATGAGCTGGTTTGCCTAAGGAGATGCAAGAAAAACGCAGGACATTCTTCCTGTATTTACTTTCTTGCTCCCGCCCCCAGACACACGTGACCAATAAGAAGAGGAAACATTCTTGCATGATTTGTAAAGACGCATTTTGGTACGCTTGGATTTTTCTAGGTGTGAAACAAAACCGGATCAAGTTTACAAACTCATCAACTGATTCAAGCCAAAGCAAACGAACTGCAGGTGTGAAAACGCCCTGAGATCTCTGGGGTCCAGTTACCAGACCTGAGCTCCCGCTCCAAGAAACAGTCCAGAAAACTAAGAGAATTATGCTAATTCTGGCCATGTTCTTTCTTGTTGATTCTCTTTAATGCCATTAGGACGATGCTATCTTTTGCGTATGTCGGAGAGCATATGTCTGCGCTCGGCTGCTCTTTCCTGGGGTCACCCATTGGTTAACCCGCTGTTAACTGACCTGCTGGGTTATTGGATAATTGCAATCGTGTTTATTCTAGTCTGCTTTTATCTGGCTGGATTACTGCAAGTTGAATTGCCTCTTTTGGGATCAATGATGTTTTTTAAAGTGAATGGAGTTAATATCAAAATCTTCAGGTTTGAGCACTTACATTTGACTGTGAAACAGACTCTACCTTCTTCTTAGGACTTGGCGAAGCTTCTCTAGTTTCCATCTGCTGTGGGGAATCTGGAATGACTGAAGAAGTTAACAAGTATTAGTTAGAAGGACTTTGGAAATTCCCACTTTTCATATTTGCTTCTTTTATAAGGTTTGTATAAGTTATAAAATTCTGGGCTGGCTTTATAGTATGCATAAACTAGACCGGTGGTTCTCAAAAAATGTTTTTTAAGCCATGTACCCTCTGACCAGCGTGAAATATTTTTTGGTAGAAAAAAAAGGTCTAAACAAAGAGGAACAGTACAGCAATGTCAGCGATAGATTTACAACAGCCTTGTTACTGGAAAACATTTAAATGCTATTGAAAAAAGGCAAAGAAATTTGTAAAAAGACAGTAGAAAGAAAGGAGTAAAGCAAGAATAGGTGGAAAATAGTACAAAACTTCAAAAAAAACTTCAAAAAAGCAATATAACTGTAGATGGAAAGAAGGCAACACTAAGGCGACAAAAAAATCCCCAAAAGACAAATTTGAAAAAAAGCTGAAATAAACCCTGGAAAAATAGACAAACAGTAAGGAAGAAAGGCAAGAATAGGTCAAAACAAAATGACAACACCTTCAAAAAAAAGGTGACAAACTTCAAAAACAGCAACAAAAACGTTGAAACAAGTGAAAAACCTGGAAAATAAAGACAGTTGCAGTAACTACAGCCTTGTAATTGAAAAACATTTTGCAACAAATGCCCCCTTCAGTCCTCCAAAGTACACCTAGGGGTACACCCCCACTTGAGAAACCCTGAACGAGGCCATGATTCTCTGAACTGTGGCCAAGAGTATTCTTATGATATACAACATTATGAAAGAAAACTACATTCAACGTGAGGTAATAAGAAGTATTCTGTCCCTTCGCCGTCGTCAACTACCAAAACCACTTCCATGTTTTTTGCAACTAATTGACTTTGAGCCTTTTTTGCACTTTTCAAAATAGAAAAATCATAAAAAAACAGAGTCAAGTAAATGGCTCACCATCTTCATCGCTGCTGTCTGGTTCAGGCTTCTTTATCCTCCGTCTCTTTTTCTTGTCCATTTTCTCCTCCTCGCTGCCAGAATCCTCCATTCGCTTAGTTTTGCTTCAACAAGAGCAACACTCAAATTTATTACATTTGTAGCCACATTTGACTTTGGCGCACCAAGTCCGTCATCAATCAATGAATATGGCTTCATTTTCAAAGCTTTTAAAAACTTAAACTGAAGAAGAAATGCAACATACTTTGATTCAGAATAAAGCTGCATGTGGCTCTCTCGTATGGGTTTAGATCAAATGTTGATAAAGTGCATGAAAGCCTGTCATGGTTTAAAGTAAAAAAAAAAGATTTGTGTATTAGAGCCCGACAGATATATTGGCGGGCCGATATTAACTGCCAATATTAGGCATTTCACAAACTATCGGTATTTTATCGGCATTATAATGCCGATAAAAAAAATATTTAAAAAACGGACGGTTAATCATGTTCTGAGTGTTGGGGTTGCATAGTTTGTCCACCAGAGGGCGATCTACACCGTCCATGTTGGTAACACCGATTTTTTTTTTGTTCAAAGGACTTTAAGTTTCTTATCTTAAGTGTTTTTTAAACATTTTATTTATCAGAACTTTGATATATTTTGATGTTCTGTTGTGACAATAAAAGAAATTATACTATTTTAGTGAGATTTGTAAATAACTACAAATATCTAATTATGGAAATCTCTTTAAGTTTTATTAATAAATTCCAGGATTTTATTTTATTTTTTAAAATATATATCAGCACATTGGATTTTTTAATTAATATTTGTATTGGTCTTAAAAATCCTTTTACCAGTTGAGCTCTATTATGTATTGTCTAATGTTTTTTTAACATAATGTTATAACAACTTTTACTTTTTGTACAAAATATCTCTATTTATTGATACACATCGTTATCTAATGAGGCATGCAGTAGGAGGTAGTTTTATTTTACCTAAATAAAAAAATAAAAAACACAATATACATACATACAGTATTACCATCAAAGAAATTTAAATATCTAATACCAAATTACAGAGCGCCTGTTATAGGGCTTTTAGTTATATCTTATCTCTTAATATAGATCTAGTCAAAGTAGCGTAGTCTTTTGATTAATTGCGTAACTGTAAGATTTAAATATGATTTGTATTTTCAAATGTTAGAATATGTGTGTGCATGTATGGTGTGTAATATGATGTCACAAAAACAGATTATAGGACACCACAAACAATAGCTTTTAGGATTATGCTAAAGCCAATGGGAATCCAAATAAAACAAACAAATCTATTATTTAGTAAGTGGCTGGTAATATCTGAACATTGACTCGCCATTTGGCTAGTAAAACAAAAGCTACATTTTTAACTAGGGCTGCACAATATGAGGAAAATATCTACAGTGGGTACGGAAAGTATTCAGACCCCTTTAAATTTTTCACTCTTTGTTTCATTGCAGCCTTTTTCCA
>NC_048418.1:22591209-22596698 GCF_013103735.1 Etheostoma cragini | reverse complement strand
TTTCAGTTTTTCTTTTTTAATAAATTTGCAAAAAATTCTACATTTCTGTTTTTTTCTGTCCAAGATGGGGTGCTGAGTACATTGTACATTATGTACATGTACATTACTGAGAAATAAAATGAACTTTTTTGATTTTTGGAAAATGGCTGCAATGAAACAAAGAGTGAAAAATTTAAAGGGGTCTTAATACTTTCCGTACCCACTGTAATTGCCATTATTTTGACTGATATTACGATTGCAATATGATTTACGAGATTGAAGGGAATGATCATGTTTGGATCATTATTCTCAATTTCATTGACTACAATCATTTTAATGTTTTAAGATGTAATATTAGTGGGATTTTTTTGAGGATCTGTACCAATCAAAGATGTTTTCTGTAGACTTGTAGGTTAGTATTTGAAGGCCGAGACGTCTTTGCAGCGCTACGTTTGACACCCATTTTGCCTTTAACAAATATTGCGCCCATCTGTGATTTGGATATTGCACTAGTCCATATTGCGATTTGGATAAACACACCTCCTGGAGTCTTTCGGCGGCTCCACTGCAGCAGCAGCGGTGGTGGTGGCGTGTGTTTTCTCCGGCTGTGAACTGGGCCGGGGCTGCTCTGCTGAGGATGATGACGGAGCTGCTTCCTCCTGCTTCACCGTTTTGTCGGCTTTCTCTGAAGGGACCAGTGATTGGATGAAGTCAGCAAACCACACCACAACACGTTACTACCACTTTTTTTTTTCCCCTTTCTTTTTTTTTTTTAAAATTAGTTCCTAAAACTGCATTTTTAAAACATCGTTCACGTCGCATGAAAAAAAAAATATTTTTTCACTTTTGACAGAAAAAAAAACACCAACATTTTTAACATTCACTGGCTATGTTTCCATCCACAAGTTTTTATCCAAATTAAGTGATATCG
Organism: Etheostoma cragini; assembly: GCF_013103735.1. NCBI lineage: Eukaryota > Metazoa > Chordata > Actinopteri > Perciformes > Percidae > Etheostoma > Etheostoma cragini. The sequence continues at coordinate 22,595,788 of NC_048418.1, read as the reverse complement.
AATGAAAAATGCCTTATTGAAACAGTAAAATTGGATGGAATTTCATGAACATCAACTAAAAGGAAATATGTTTGGTCTAATCGGATTTTCTCTTGATCGATATACGGCTTATGAGATAAACGCTGATGGAACTGATATTTGGCAAATTAATAATGATGCGATTAAGTTTTCGGTCATTTTTATGGTGGCAAGACGACGAAGAAGAAGTTTTAGTTAATTTTGCCCAGTATTTTCTCTCTGTCTGCACACATGGGTTAGGGTTACCCTAACCCTTGTAAGAGGGGTGCACAATATGATTATATATGGTATAGGCCTTCACGATATTGGAAAGAATCTGACATTGCGATATTTTCTTCCCTGCGATATGAAAAGTTATTTTTTAAAGATGACATATATAGCTCTATTTGGAAATAATAAATCATTCTCGACTGCTGTGGTGATTTTGTAGGGGAGTGCATCTACATAGAAGAAAAAATGGAAAAAGGATCTTTTCTAATGTGAACCATTCTTTGTTGAACATTAATGCTTTACAAACACCAAAGTAAGTAAGCTAAGCGCTGTGACTAACGTTACTCTTCTCAAGGGATTTTGGAGAGGGACATCAGGTAGAAATACGCTGGTTGACTAGCATGACACCATTGTATTCATATAATAATCAATCCAGAGTAAAGTGAATGACAGTGACTGCATGTTGCTTCCTCTAAATTTCAGGTTGTGGTTGGCTAGCGGTACCAGCTTGTTAGTTTGATAAACCGATCAAACCTGCATGTCACGCCCACTAGCAACAAACTCTGTGTATCCAAGATAAATTAAATCAGTGGAAATGACGTTAGAACAGACACAGACTTCTGTAGTAGATTAGTGTTACGCTTCCAGCCTCGCGGCTCCGAACTGTAATGTTGGTTTCTATAGACTAACTATATTAGCTTTAACTTGGCTGGTAGAAGCTTTCTGTGGGGAAAATGGCCGGGAGACGTGATTATGTTGTATTAATTGGATGATTTATGAACATGAAACACTGACTGCAGTAGCTTCACCGACTACTCATCAAAAACTATGTGCCTCACTGTGTCAGCGGCAGTTGCTGCCTACGGAACTTCTACACAAGGAGAGCCTCACTCCCAATAACAAACCCCGTCGGACTAATGTCACGCACACACGTTGGCCACATGGTTACCTGTCTTAAAGGGGAATGGTCATACGGTAATGATCATGTAAAAGCAGAACAATGAATGTTTACTTTTCATCAAGCATCAAATAGTTTTAGCGTCAAAACTGCAACGTCCTGCGATGTAACTATCGCGCATGCACACATCGCGATATCAATGCTAAAACACAATATTGTTCAGCCCTAAAAGAGTATACTGAATACAACTAATTTTATGGCATTTTACAATAAAACACTAGCAGAGTAATATTGTAGCAGTAGTAGTAAGCAGACATTGCCCTAAAGATTTAGAAAAACTACAAAAGGATGATAGCGGTGAAGATATTACTCACTTGCTGCTTGACTGCCAAAGAAGTTCATCATAGAGTTGGCTTTTGCAGGTGGTTTGCTTTTGGGCTCATCAACCTAAAACAGGAAACACAGAAGAAAAAAAAAGAAATTAATCCTGTAGCTCTTGTTTTTTATTTCTTAGTGAACTGCAGTGAATCACAGCAAAGGCTGCAAAGCCGTACCGCAGGTGCATCCTCCTTCTGCTCCGACTTCACCTCTTTACCACTGTCCTGGTTCTTAAGAGCGCTCTTATTTGCAAACATTCCCATGATGCCTTTCTGTGGCTTGGTGGACGGTTTGGAAGCCGGAGCAGCATTTCCATTGGGGGGAGATTGCTTGTGTTCAGGCTCTGGTGCAGGCTGGGTTTGTCTGGCCTGCTGCAGCTCCACAGAAGACCTGGGCACTGCGCTGGCACAGCGGATGGCGCTGTATCTGCAACAGTGAGTGTACTTTGGGTGATTAACACTTTTTTTTTTTCTCCCAACATAAACTCGCAACATGAACACACCCTCCTCCCTTCGTCATCCCCACCCACCCAGACAACAAACAAAAGATGACACAGTAACTACAATATTAAAGACCATTAAAATAAAAAAGGCAATAAACCATATATAAAATAAAGTTAAGTGTAAATGATACGGATGCACGATTCAGAAAATGTCACAATTCAAGATTGATTTTTAGGCTCAAGATTTGATACAAAAATGATTCTCAATTTTAACAAATGATTCACAGTATCTAAATGTAGTTACATGTGATAGTATACACACCAATACAAAACTGGACGGGACCAACAACATCTGGATAGTTCTACTTGTTAAACTGCAATGTGAGCGGCAGCCAACGGGGGTGCGTTATGTCGACAGGATTATTTAAAAAGGCTATTGTGTGGCTGCCCTATTTCTAAAGACATTTTTCCATAGCGGCGCGCCACAATAAAATCAACAGAGGAAACAGTGTATAGTCACAATAATGGAACTACGACTAGAAATAGTAGCTGTAGAAGTGCAGGGCTTAGAATCTCTCTCATCAGCAGAATCTCTGACATAAAATAGATTTTCTTTGCCTGCGTGAAGACCCTGATGACTGTCCACTTTTAAAGCACATGACATACCTGCTGCAGTTCTTCAGATTGTCTTTGACGGCATCGTAGTCGACGCCGTAGAGGGGGCCGCTGTCCTTCAGCAGCGCTTTCTGGACACTGTAGACGTGCACGCTGACGATCAAGCTCATCTTGGATTTGACGTCTGGAAAAGAAATCACCTGAGGTTAGACGCAACATACTTCCTGCTAAATACACAAAATGGGAAGAAAAAAACAATTAAGTATGTATTTTTAGTTTGCAGTCTGGAGGTTAAAGGCAACAGATTCAACCAGCCATCAAGGCTTGATTTAGGAAACACTTCTACACACCTTCCAGCTGGTCCTCTTTGACTAGGGACACCTTGTGACTCTGAAAGAAAGCACGACATCAGCAACAATAGGTATACTAATAATGACGTTAAAATCTTCAAAAACAAGGCCTGTTAATTCATTACGTTTCCCACCGTCTGGCCGTTGTCCACAAACTTCCCCGACACAAGGTAGGTGGCATGGAGCTGAGCTGAACTCTCCTTCCTCTTGTGGTCCAAATAATGATAGAGCATTCTGAAAACAAGACATGCATCATGTCAGTGGTTTGATTCTTAAAAAGATCCCAGCCATTGGATTTCCTCGGACTTGAATTATCTCGGTAAGTGGCTTTAGTGACTCCCGAAAACATACATATTGGTATATTGATTACTGAATAATATTGTCTAGACTTATCCGTTTGCAGCACACAAGGTTAAACTTTACATGCATGTTAGTGCATTCTGTTAGACCCTATACAATCAGTGGTATAGCAGACGCACATGGACTCAGAGGGTTATGCCTTGATGCAGAGGTCTAGTGTACGAATCCGACCTGTGACAATTTCCTGCATGTCATCCCCTTCCTCACCTAGTTGTCCTATCAAATAAATGTAAAAAAGCACCAAGAGGTACCTGGATGGGTACGGACCTGTCAGAATTTTGGGTACCGACTGAAACCCAACTAAAGCGGCATGGAAAGCTGCTGAATCAGAGCAGTGAATCCTGCAATGAAATTCTTATCCTTGTTAAGTTTATTCTTTGATTTATTCATAATTTGAATAACAAATACAATTATTGTACAGCTGCTTTTTGTTACAACTAAATTAACTTCACTGTGGAACAAAAACCTTGTGGGAAATTGTTCATGCCCTGTTCAAAAGTCCATATTGTAATAATAATAATAATTTGTATTCATACAGCGCCTTTCAAGAAACTCAAGGACACTTTACAGAATTAGAGATTGTAGGCAGCGCTAAACATATACTGAGGATTGTCCGCCCCCTAAAAAAACGCTCAAAATTTAGTAGAGTACTCACAATGAATGTTTGGCTTTCCAAGTACCACCATTATTATTAGGATTAAGCATGGTGTACAATAGGGCCAAACTGTAAAGCCTATAATAATGTTGATTTAAAGTGAATTGTAAGACATAGCCACCTTTTTTATTAGATGATAGACACATAATATTCAAAGAGGCGGAATACCATATGACACAAGGGGTTTTTGGTGTTAAAGTTGGCATTTAGTCACCGTTTTATTGGATAACATAAAATAATTAAAAGGTAACATTACACAGAATGCTCTTTGTCCAGTTTGGTAAGCCCTCTGTGTTGGCCCAAGGAAGGGAGCGCTTCCTGTTTCTGTTCCTTAGCCTGTATGGTGCTAGACTCCCTCCGTATTAAGATGGCTCCACTGACGATATCCTTTTGGAAGCTCTTATTTGTGCCACCATGTAAATTGTTGCCTAAATCTGTGTCCACCTGTCTTAGTTTTGGCCCTCTCTCTCTATGTTGTTGTTGTCCAGTGCAGCCAGGCGAAGACGCGCTTCAAAGCTTTTGGAGCTCAAGGCCTTTCTCTTTGTTGCATATTTATTATAAAAAGCATGAACAGTCTAATGGCGTTTTTCCACTGCTGGTAACAGCTTGCCTCGGCCCGCCTCGGCTCGCCTCGGCCCATTATACTTCCGTTT
>NC_048418.1:22587483-22591109 GCF_013103735.1 Etheostoma cragini | reverse complement strand
CGTAATGGAAAACCAAAAAAAGCGAGTAGACCCGAGGCGAGTCGAGTAGATACCACGCAGTGGAAAACCGCCATAATTCACCTGTGTGGTTGCCCTCTGTCCCCCTGTCAAGGTTTTGGAGCAGCTGCCCGTTCAGGACAACCTTTTGGAGGCTATTAAAGGCTGCAGAGTCAAGACAGAGCCACGACGGCCGCCTACTCTCCTCATCTAGGGTGTAGGGAGGGTGGTCACATTGGTAATGCCTCCCTGGTCACCAACTCATGAACATTTGTTATGTGGTGTAGCAGAGATAGCCACCTTTCCCTGAGTCTTACTCCATCTCCCCCTCAGAAGGAAACGCAATACCACAAGTGGTTAGTTATCATCCGGATCCACTCACTCAGGTCAGGATTTTTGCATCTTAAAATGTTCTTTTTAACATTCTTCACAATGTGCCACAGATCATATCCATGTTTAATTTCCTGTGGTTTCTCTCTTAGTACCTTATGCACAGATGGGTGGCACTCCATGGTCCACAAGCTTGGCCAGGCATCTCTCCATACACTCTACCTCAAGCCAGTAGCTTTTTTCACGTCAGTCACAATCATCTTTGATTCTGTGTTGAGTAACGAATAGGTGTCGAAGGTTGCATTATAGCCAGGGCTGCCATACCACGCATCCCGTGAGACAGTGATAGGCTTCTCATTCCCAGCACTCATGACCCCCTCATGGTAGAAAGCCCAGGCATAGATGACCTCCGGTATGATGTATGCTTTCAGCATGTTATGCCACTGCCTCTCTGACATGACCTCCAAAGCAATGTTTCACACACCTCCAGATAAGGACTACACTCATTCCCTGTCACAAACACAGCAGGTGGAACAGTGATGTTGCGCTCCACAACTCCTCTAATTTGATTATGCAAATGCCAAATGTAACAGTCATCCCAAAACCACTGTTGGACAAGGCTGGTGGTTCTTCTAGATATTTGCCAAAACCCTTCCAGTGGCACACTGAAAACATTAACAACTGCTTGTTAGAGACCATGCTTTTCCTGTGACCAATACAGTTTGTGTCTTCCTCCTCTACATCACTGAAACTGGCACTGTCATCACAAACAAAAGTCTTCATCGTGGTCCTCAAAGCACACCTTATCCTCTTCTACTTCATTACAGCTTTGTTCCAGTGACACTTCCTGAGTGTGTTCTGGTGTTGAGGTTCTGGGGACAGATCTGTTGTCAGGGGGGTGAAGGTTTTCCACAGCAGGGCAATAGAGATGGTCATTTATGAATGTTGTAATGTTGACCAGGTCATCAGTTATTCTAGCTATGCTCCTGAATTGCTTTATCCTGCCCTCATGAAGGTTCTCCTCAACTAGGTTTGTCTGTGCACCAACAGATAAACTGAATCTGGCTTCACAGAGTATGTCCTGATCCTCACTGTCCACTGCAGACATGCATGCCTGCTTGGTCTGAGGGAAGGTGGAAGAGGGGGGAGAATTTGTAAAGAGCTGCAAGATGTCCACCACACATTTACATTTTACTACACATTGTGCTGATGAAGTAATTACTAGTAATTGTTTTGTGGTTTCTGATGTTTCCTAATGTATTATGTATCAATTAATGTCTCAAAACTTTGTATGAAATACAAAATTGTGTCTAAAATATGCATCACATTGTATTTACAATGATGTACATTGGAATGTACACAGTCAATTATTAATGGAGCAATAGTTGTGTTAGAAGAAGGAAATGTGGTGGGAGGTTGGAGGGCTATAGCCTACTGTCATGCAATTTATTGTATCCAAGCACATTATGCATTTTAGGGAACAGAATAAGTAGTTATAAATTAGTCTTTACAAAAAGAAGATGTTTCCATGAATCCTGTATGTTAGCGCAGATACCGTTGCCTAGCATGTTTGGTAGCTTGTTTAGAATAGCTTCTCAATTCCACATACACTCAGTTCAGCATAACCGAATAATAGAAAAAGAATACGTTTATTCGATGTTTGAAGTGAATAAAAAAAGCCATGTATGCTGTAGAGCCTGTAATGTACATGTAACGTCATTAGAGTTTATCAAACTGCCGGGGCTATCAGCTAGTAGCAAACATCAGCGGTAGCTAGCATATTAGGAGAACGGTAACACTATACTTAGCTATATGCCTAGATACCGTTACTACAGACAGTGATGACTGTGTAAATGAGTATTCCTTGAGTTCCAAAAATACACATATGCTCTACAAGTGTATAATTTTGGCTGTATTGTTTGTGTACCCTCGCTAAATACGTGCACCCAAGTCTTTCATAAACCCAAAGGGAAAACACAGCTTAGTTTATTATCAAAGTGTGACTCTAACTTGGCCTGTGCCCAGCTGTGCATAGTTGTGTGCCAATAGCCCTGGCAGTAACACTCACTGTTTGGCTGTGTTGACATGGACTCCCAGAGTGAGACTCAGCCATTTATAGGTCACCTGTGAACAGAAAACACATGGCAATACACTATAAAAAATACATATGCAACACCTCATGTAAGAGTCTTCTTTAACATGGGATACATCCCACCGCAGTCCATTTAGAAATCACAACCGTTCATCAACTAGCTAGCTAGGTAACGTCATGAAAAATACTTGTTTTGTTTAATTTAAACTTAAATTTTGAGATTATTATAAGCCGAATTGACCACAAGCGCAAACAAAATCTTAGATAGTTGTAAGGCATACAATGATGTACATTACCCTGAAAGAAAGCAAACCGTAAGTTAAAAAGGCAGCTTTTCTCTACGCAGTTCGACGGCTAACGTAACTTCGGTTCTGACGTTGGTTATTTTACATTATCTCGCCCAGAATAAAGCCAAGAAATACGGACATATTAAGAATCAACAGTGCACTCACTATCTTATTGTGGTCGTTGACAAATTCGTCGATGTTATCTAAATAAAGCTCGTCCATTTTGTTTGATTATCCGTGATGCAGACGTCTTGTTTTACCGATTGAATTTAAGTGCGCGGGAAGAAGTTTATTTACTTCCTGATAAATGTCACGTGTCTGTTCTCTCTTCCGGTGGAATGAGAGGCTGTACCCCCCATCTACAGGCCAAAACGGGTATTGATGGAGCTTTTCTACTTTTTCCATTTGCTATTATAAAGCAAATGCACTATTTACTTCTGTTTGAGTAAATAGTCCTCCTCTCTTGAGTCACTGTATTTAGGTATACTATTTAGGTATTGTATTTGAGTTTAATTTTGCTAGAGTTTCTACTTTACATTTTAGTATTTATTTATGTTTATTTAAAAGGGACAATGCACAGCAACTGAAATTTTTCAGTTTACACTCAAAATGTAGATGTACCAGAGTTAGCAAAAAAGCTAACTTTCATCAGTAGTCCCTTGGCACATCAACACATGATCATATTGCATTAATACAAAGAATGCAAGAGATAGAAAGCAAATTAAGAAAGAAGAAGAACAGAAAAGAAAGGGAGACAAAAAATAGTTCTACTGCATATAAAGGAAATAGTCGAGGTTCATTTTCTACTAAATTGCAGATTAGGATAGTATAGAGAAAAGCCCATACATCCATCCATCTTCGACCGCTTATCCGGTATCGGGTCGCGGGGGCAGCAGCTCCAGCAGGGGACCCCAAACTTC
>NC_048418.1:22583250-22587383 GCF_013103735.1 Etheostoma cragini | reverse complement strand
CATTTCCGGGCGGATCTCATCAATCCCTGGGGCTTTGCCGCTGTGGAGTTGTTTGACTACCTCAGCGACCTCCACCAGCAAAAAGCCCATACAGTGTTGCTTTTTTACCAAATAACAACATATGTTATGTATCCATCAACTGTTCTGCACGTGCATTTAAAAGTAAAGAAACCAGGTTTTTCCCTCAGTGTATTAGCTCCTTTTTTGTAAAATTATCTTCTGAAGTAAGTGCACTTCAGTTAAATGTTTTTATATTACTTCATATCTCTAGGCACTTTATGGTGCATTACCTGCATGATATAGCAAATTCTTTTGTGGTTAATGAGCTGTATTGTATTTGTGTGAAAAACCTTCTTTTTTCTTTTTTATACGACTGCTCTTTTGCTTGATTAAATGTGGTTTTGTCCAAGATGTGGGCAGCATTTTATCAACCACGGGTGGGATAATTTGCCCTTTAATATCAGTTTATTGTAATATCTCCGCTTTCTTGCTTGGCCCGTTTAACACAATACACCAATGCATTTTCATATCTGCCTGCGATGCTATGTCTATTTACATTGGAACTTTTTCCTTACATAGTTACTGTTTATTATTCCAAGATGGCACCTGAAAGCAGGGAAGAAATAAGAAAATGTTCAGAAAACTGTAAACAAAACTACATCAGGTTTTCAGTTTGCAGCAGCTGTTGCACTCATTCAAAGACTTACACATTTGTAAATATTTCATGTGACTTTATATTTAACACAAGAGGGAGAATACTTTCTATTTTTTCCAGTATTTGTCTGTCAAATGTTTTCAAATATGTGAGAAAAATATTAAAAAGAACTCTCATTTCCTGTAATTTCAATTCTGATGGCTATTTAAAACAGGCATTGAATGCCCCCCGCCCCCCAAAAAAGACACAACTTTAAGTTGCTTACAGCTTACTATGGATAACCAAGAAAATAGAAATAGAAGAGAAGAGAAATCACCATGACAAAGTATCAATGGTTTGTGAACCGTGACGTTTTTTTACAAGGTTGAGGTATTTCTGAATACTTTAAAAATGAAAACTTTTTCAAAGAAATCAGACAAAATCATGCTCAGAATCCGACAAGGTTTCATTGCAACAGTCTGTACACTTGTGCATACATCATTAAGAAAAAGAAATATATACATACAAAGTAAAGAAAAAAAGAGTAATTTGGTTGAGTGCAACATTTGCATAGAATATATAGTGTATGCACTGGGTAGATGTCAGTCCATTGAAGGTTATTGAAAGTGTAGTGACTAGGGATTTGCGGGGTGGTGGTGGGGTGTTAAGAGACAGTGTCAGTGATGGTCCAGGGCCTTGTTGGTGACGCGGTCTGCAGAGGGGAAGAAACTGTTTTTGTGGCGCAAACCGTTTGTGTCTGGTGTGAGAGGGATTGGCTCCAATCTTTCTTTCCTGGTTGGAAACGATAACAATCACTGCTTTTCAGTTGTTTTAAATAGAGAAACCAAATGGACAGGAAATGTTAAAGGTCCTATGGCATGATGATTTCACTTTAAGGTTTTTTAACATTAACATGAGTTCCCCCAGCCTGACTATGGTGCCCCATGGTGATAGGTGAAAACCGAGCCCTGGGTATCCTGCTCTGCCTTTGAAAGCTCAGATGGGCCGATCGGAATCTTCCCCTTATGAGGCCATAAGGAGCGAGGTTACCTCTACCTTTCCTGCTTTGCCCGCCCAGAGAATTTGGCCAACCCATTAGAAAGAGAGAGACCTTATGCCATTCAAACAAGCAAAATGTCGGTCAAGGCCACACCCCCAGCCTCCACCTTGCCCCCCCCCCCCCTCTCCTCCTCAAAAACTCAGAAATGGCACAAACTAAGTAAAATTCATTGTGGGACTGGCTATAGTGGCTTTAATTCTGCACCAAGGCTGCATTTTGGGAAAGAGACTTCAGATACAGTATTAGGGGACCACTAAGGTCTATATAAAAGAGACTTCAGAGACAGTATAGGGGATCACCAAGGTCTACATAAAAGCATCCAAAGAACACCATTTCATGGGACTTTTAATAATTGGCGCTACAGCTGCAGAAGGCAGTTATAAAAGAGAGACAATGAGGCTCTTCTGCAGGGGGGAGATCATTAGCAGTTATTACCGCATCCCAACACAGTCAACTTACATGTAGAATTTTAATGAGTTGTTATGCATTCTGGACAATGTTGGTATATTAAGCTTTTGGTGGCTTTGTTATCAATTGTATGATTTCCAAACAAATCTCTGGTCAACATGAGGGCAACTCATTCCGAGCTCCACTACTTGTCATCATCTGTCCACATCAGGCGAAGCTCGTTATGACTGGAAATGAGGCTGCGTAAACTGCTCGCACATCACTTGTTCTAATCTTTTTGAGTACTGGAGTTAAAAAACATGGAGAACACGACAAGCGGAGGCATGCATATTGATGGCGTGCATGGTTTTCTCTTACATGCCAGAGTTGATCTGCTGTTGCGGCAATAAAAAGTAACATCAGACTGTCAGAGGCAGCATTTGTTGATTGTCTGACAACTAAAAGACCAACAAATGATGTAGTTTCAGGTCCATTTTGAGCATTGTAGTATATGTCGATGGGCATCATCATGTACCAACTCAGATGTGGAAAACAGTAATGGTGACAGGTCAGCAGGGGCCCCGTTAACCCTACCCGTTATTAAAAACACAGATTGCTGTTTTGCTAAAACCTCACCTTTCATTAAAGGAGGCCAAGTTTTGATTCCTGGAAAATGCAATAACCTTAATTTAGTGAAGAACAATAGAAACAGCCCTTTCAACCACAACATGTCATTGATCCCACAGCAGTGAGACTCACACCATCCATGTAGGGGGTCTGCATCCCATTTCTGGCCAAAGCATCAATACTACCTGTTTTAAATTAGAGCTCTGCAATTGAAGAAACACTAAAGCCTAAACAATAGAAGATAAAAGTCTGTAATGAAGCCATAAGCCATACGTTTGTTTCTGCAGACACAAGAGCTGCTGCCAATTCTGAGAAAACATTAATACTTGTGAGCCAGACAAGATCCATGCTTGTTAAATAAGCAACATTGGTATTATGAATCCACCCAAATCTGAACAAATATGGTTCAATATGATTAATATTCAAAGAGGTGAGAAGGAAAACTGTCACGTGCATATCAGGTGTGTTCTCACCGTTTTTGCACTCAGATGATCTTAGAGTGATACAGCTCAGACCCTTCAGTTCACAGAGGAGCTGATCAGCCTGCCAACTTCTGATAGAAATGTCAAAGAGAAGGGCGGTGACGTGCAGCAGAAGAGGGAAAAATATTCCCCTAATGACGAGAATCCTTGTCTTACCACGAAGAGCAAAACTAAAACCTCAGTCGGGTCAGAGTTGGTTCCCATGAAGGAATGAGGCCAGTGTGATCTTCTTCTTCTTCCTTTCTGTTTCTCATTGTACACGAGTCAGATTGGAGTATGCAACCTCTGTGTGTTCTGCCCATTGCAGGTTAGCATATGATCCATCTGTCTGCAGGGGTAGAAAATGCACAACAGGAGATCTTTCTCTGAGGTTCTTAGAAGACCTATGTGTGTAGAGAGAAATATTTGCTGTTCATCAATCATGATGTACAGAATGTTCATCTAATGTTATATATATTCAGATGTACCCTGGTACAGCTGTCAGACTAATGTGAGGTACTTTGCCTTGACCAGTCATGGTTCCTTATGCGTGTCTATGGAATTTAAAAAGGATTTAGAATCAAGCAGGAGATTTGATTTGCTTTGAACTGAACTGCGATTGAACCCCCAAACACTTCTTATGTCACACCAGAGTGTATTTCGAGCAGCCCAACGCCCCATCCAGCTTAAGAGCCTCTTTGGTTTGACCTAACGGGGCAGAGTAAACCTTGACTAAAACCTCAACCCTGCATGTAGATGACACTTCTCATTTCTGAGGTACTTTGTGTTCACCCCTAGCCTGGTCCTACCAGACTCTTGGACATTTCATTCGAACAAGTACTCTGGGTACTCTGTTAAAGTTTGAAACTATTGGATCTGCCAGAACACTATGGAGCTAGAACAGTGACAGTAACCTGTGGTACTGAAAATAAAATTTGGCATTGAAACAACAAATATTGGCATT
>NC_048418.1:22573048-22583150 GCF_013103735.1 Etheostoma cragini | reverse complement strand
TCAATACCGATATTTATTGTTTCAATGCCAAATTTTATTTTCAATACCACAGGTTACTGTCACTGTTCTAGCTCCATAGTACACACATTAACAGAAGTAAATGAAAATGAAGAGCACACTGCGTTCATTAAAAATGAATGTAGTGTGGGTGCGTTTTTTCCGGCAAGATCAGCAGGAAAGGTACTCATGGACTTAAGAATAGCCATTTATAGATTCAATAATAGGAAGATATAATCAATAATTGCCACATGATTGCACCAAGTTTGACATGAAAAGCACTTTCTGATTATAGAGTTTGATTTGTGTCATGGCCTTGTTCCTCACGCTGTGGTTTCACTGTATGTTCACTCCTTAGTGAAGCAGAGAGGGAATGACACACCAACACACACACACACACACACACACACACACACACACACACACACACACACACCCCAAAGCTCAGTTGGCAAAAAGACATGCATGGTTATCTGGATTATCTGTCCCATGTGTTTAAACCCACCATATAGAGACCACTCTGAGATTTGCATCTTCCTCTCAATGCAAAAAACTGCAGGCATCTACAAGATTCCTTTATTGACAAAAAAACACCAATTTCTAAAGGAGAATTAGAAGCAAAATCCCTTTGAATCAAACCGCATTTTGGATTTCTATGCAATGCTCACAAAGGCAGCAGTGTTCCTCTTAGAAATGAATCTGACGAGATCTTTGGTGTCGGGTCTGGGTTAAACCTTGCAAATGAATTCCTTCATCGGCGAGATCATGGTGTAAGAAGGCGATTGCAATGCATTTGGCAGAGGAAGAAACTGGCAACATTTGAAGTTTTCCAGCCTGCTGTTCTTTGGCCTTTGACATTGCATTTGACGGTTTCAGTGCATCAGATCCATAGAAAAGATATCTGCACTTACAGAAATCCATGAGGAAGCAAAAGATATATATCATGTGCGGTCTGTAAACAAATTTCAGAGGTCTTTGTTCTCAAACAGGCTTTAAAATTCTAAATTCTGGACATCTACACCCTGATACGCCTGGGTTGCTTCCCAGTGCTATTTTAAATGTAAGATTTCAACACTAAATAGCCATCTAAATAAAGGCTTTTTAAATATTTCTACAAGAAGAGGGCTCTTTAGAGACTTTGAATTAGTTTAAAAATTCTGATTGGTGTTAGACTGTATGAATCTCTAAAAGACGATAGCTCTGCGAGGAAGTTATCTGTTTAAATCCATAGCTAGAGACTTCCTCAACTGCATCACAGCCGCCAGGGAGGCACACTTGTGTAATAACATGTCGAGATTAGACAGAGCCATGTAGACTCCAGCAAAACAAGCAACATGCTGTGCAGCCTCTGGTTCAAAAGCTCCGATCCTTCTTCATGTCAGGGACTGTGCTTCACACTGCAGATTAGCATCTGGTAAGACGTGTTGCACACAAACACCAGCTGAGAGGATTGATGTCATTTGATGTGGTGTTGGATCTGAATCGTAATTGACTCCACTGCAGGTGGAGAAGGGGGATGTCTTCTCTCAGTATGCTATGTGGAGGAACAGAATACTGATATACAAACTGGGATTTTTCATTTTATCACAACATTTACAAACAATGCTCCCAGTACTCAGGTTTTATAGGGACTGTTTCTTTTGTGTTCATTCTGATGAAAACTACCACTATTACTACAACTGCAGTTGTCAAAACATGTCCACATGATACTTTACATTAATTTCAAGCAGTTTGGGCCTGCTTCCAGGCATCTGTTATGGATCCAAAGAGTCCAATGAGTCTAAAAGTGTGAACCCTTGAAGAAATCTATTTATCGGCTAATGGGTAGTGCCCATTTAGCATTTCTTTACCCAAACACTTCCTATTGGCCTTGATGATGATGATAATGATGATGATTATGTGTTTCCATCTGGAAACAATATCACAGAAAGTGATGCTTCCTGTATAAATCGTTTCATTAATTTCAGTAGCTGTAGATGTCAGTAAGTAATCTTCAAGTCAAGGTGGATGAGTGGGTTGTAAAACACGGGGATTTCATCCAGGGGAGCAGATTTTGTGTCTGTGGGGAAAACACAAGAATTTCACCCAGGAAATACGTAGTCGCCTCACGATACACCTTTTCTTGGCTAAATTTAACTGTAGAGACTGTAAAGGCCGTCTCGTGAACGTCTGGAAGTTAGGTAATTACACGGTAACTGTTGCTGTCCTCCAGAGAGAGGCTGGGTTGGCGGCGCCTCAAGCCCATTGTCAGGCTCTGCCAGTGGGGACGACCATTAGCTGCCTCCCCCCTCGTCACCCGCCCCACTTCCCCCTCAGCCCTTTGTGGCTCCTGCTGATTTCTGCTCCGTCGTTGGCTGCATGGGAAATGATAACAAGGCTGAGCTTCTGTCCACTCCTTCAGGACAACAGGAACTGGACTCTAGCCCCCATGACTATTGTCATTTCACAATAGAGGATAGCGTGTGTACAGCCAAAATACTGGCAGGGGCTATGAAACAGAACAGAAGCGTGTGAAAGGGGTGACAGGTTGACTTATTGGTTACAATGGCTTTGCCATGTGCTGAAATGTTAATCTGAAAGAAAATGGAACTGTTGTCCTCCATTAGAAGCAAACAACAACAGCTGAAAATCAAATAGAACCAGAAATACCTATGATCTGGGCTTATTTAGCTTAGTCATTGTGCTTTATACAATAATGCATAAATATAAAAACGTTCTTCTCCTGTACATGGTTTCAACATCTCTAAAATTATACCATACTATAAACAATAATAATAATAATATTAATTAATATAATGTATAAGTGATGTAATGTAACTATCCAATAGTAATTCTAAATAATAAATGTATTCATATAGCAAATGAATAAGAAGCCAGACCCAATGTATGATGTATATTCCTGTAAATGTCATATAAGAAGACTGAATATGAATACCACATTACCACATGCAGGGTTATTAATATTTAGTTAAGAACGGATCCACTGCCTTGGTTATCAGAGTGTTTCTTATACAATTCCACATTAATGTTCTGCTCAGAGAAAAACCAATCTACTTTGGAAACTAGTTTAATACCTCATCAGTTGGTGTTTTAACCAAACTAAAAAAAAGACATATAACATTTAAAAACTCTTTAAACACACTTGATTAGATTTTTATTTTGGCGGGAAACAACGAGGCCCATTTCTGGCAGATTTCTTGCAGATCACCTCCTCATGTCATTACTTCTCGTCCCTTCAACCATGAAGGTGCGGACTCAAGCTCCACTGAGTCACTTAAAGTTATTAACATCAATTCTTCATGAATGCTAATAGTTCCCCCCCCCCCCCCCCCCATAAAGTTAGACCTTGTCTTCCCATCTGCTTCTCTGTAATAAAATATCAACACATTTCTTTGATTTTTATGAAAGAGCGGAAGGTAAAAAGTCCTCAGAGAGACGAGACCGACATATAACAACACAAATGATCTTAATGGTGGACAGTCAACACTAGGGGTGGGAGAAAAAAAATCTAAAAATCATCAAAGTATTATTTTCACCCATTTATTTATAGACAGTTTTACACTTTGAGAGATTATGTGTTCCAGGTGAATGTTAGTGTAAAATTGAACACTATAGTAGACTATATGCTAATGTATTTTTCCGTAAAAAACATTTGCACAAAGCAAGCCGAGACACTATTCAGGTTGACAAGAGCATGAAAATGCGAAAAAATAATGGTCCAAAAAGAAATCCAGGGACATTTAGAATAGATAAAAATGTGCAATTAATTGCAAGTTAACAATGACATTAATGCGATAACTGTTCGTTCGATCGTTAAGAGGCTGATGTGTGGGTTCCCATCCACGCAGGAACACACACTTCAGCCTCATACACACACCCACCCACACACACACACACACACGCACACACACACACACACACATAATCTCTGCTCCAACTCTAGCTACCAGTTGGGCATGGTAAAAGTCCCATGACATGAAATTGTCACTTTATGAGTTTTTTTTAACATTAATATGCATGCTGGAATCTGGAATCCCCTTTACGAATCTCCCCTTATGAGGTCACAAGGGGCAATGTTACATCACCTGCATTGATTTTCTGCTTTGCCCGCGCAGATAATTTGACCCACCCATGAGAAAGAGAGAGACACAATGGCTTTCAAATGAGTGAAGTGGCAGTTGGTCAAGGCCACACACCCAGCCTCACCCTTGTCCTCCCCCCCTCTCCTCAAAAGCTACAGACTCAGAAATGGCACACACTACGGAAAGCTCTTTGTGGGACTGGCTCTAGTGACTATAACTATGCACCAAGGCAGAATTTTGGGAAAGAGACTTCAGCTACAATATTAGAGGACCACTAAGGTCTATATAAAAGAGACTTCAGATACAGTATTAGAGGACCACTAAGGTCAATATAAAGGAGACTTCAGATACAGTGTTAGAGGACCATTAAGGCCTATATAAAAGCATCCAAAGAGAATCATCTCATGGGACCTTTAATCATTAAAACACACTCACACACACTTGATAGGCTTCTAATAGGCTTCTCTCTGACTCCTGCTACCAGATCTGCATGATGATTGCGCTCCCCACAGTGGGCTGCGTGTCCATGACCAAGTGCAGCCCACTCAACGAGAAGCCTCATCAAATGAAAGAGGGAGAACGTGATAACTAGATCTGGCTGCATACAGCCCAGCGTGGCTATAACTTCTTTATGCTGCTGCTACAAAGCACTGCAGGAGACAACACACGGCATCATTTGGCCTTGTGTCCTTTGTCCTGTTTGCATGAAGCTCCTCTGTGAAATTACGGGTTAAATATTTGTTGATTCCCATCTTTATGAATTAACATGTTCATGGCACAAAATGCTAGTTTTACTGCAAATGACTGTAATCTAAACACACAACAAACAGTATTAGCATTATCATTCACTGCAAAATTGTGTGCATTTACAAAATTCCTATTAAATTAGGTGTGGTTACCATGTTTGATGTTGTTGTTTATTTGCTTTTCATACTGTTACAAGGCTGAGCTAGCCTGGGCCCGTATAACAAAGACACACAGCTACTAAATGCTAATGTAGCTCGTAGGGATGAGCCGGATACTCGGCTGAAACAAGTATCCCGTACGGATAAAGCACTTTTGCAGAGTACAAGTATTATACGAGTAATATGAGTCAATATCTGTACTCGGATTGAATAAAACTCCTCAGCTGACTGTCTCTGCGTTCTGTGATAGTCACAGCGCCCCCCCGCCTACACACGCTCTGCTCACCGCCCAGTCCAAGTACAGATACAGATACAGATAATTCATGTGGTAAACATATACAGATACAGATAATGCTGTAATCGCTCATCCCTAGTAGCTCGTGACATTAACCCCACACCTTCTACTTTTCCCTGCAAGTTGCATTCCACGTGAGAGTGAGACTAAGCTTTAAGGGTTTGTGCTGTGTTAAACTGACTCACCCAGCTGCTGATTCATTTCGCAACGATCTATCCTCCATTTGCTGTGGCAAACAAGAATAATGTTTCAGCCCCCTTGTCTTTAATAGTGTTCTCCATGTAGAAGCGCGTGGTTGCCACTGTCTTCCTCCGGAAACAATTGCAACCTGAACGTCATCCCACATGTCTGCAAGGGCTAGGTTAAATCAAATCAAGAAACATGTCCCCCTCATGGGTCATATGTCAGTCTGATCCTCTCATAAGGCTATTTACACACACTACCAGCTTACACAGACAGACTAAAACATAGCAATAGACTTTAGTATTTTATAGCCACACTACAATGATATGTATGTATATATGTGTAAGGGTTGAGTTGCCAAACATCAACTAACATCCCTGATTTGAGTCCCGTGTAGACCTTTGTTACATGTTGTTGCAAGTTGTATCCCATCTAACTGGCTAACTGTTGAGAAGAGGGTCGACTCTACTACAATATTTCTGGATTCCACGCCATATGGAATGACTTTTCAATGACAAAAGACACTCACGGCTATTTTACAAAAGTTAGTTCAACACATTGAATGCAATTACAGCAACTTGAACCCAGCCAGCATAAATTGATCACGTCAAAGCACACCTTTACATTATACAGTATGTTTAATTTTTTTTACATACTTCATTTTTCATTATTTATGAACATAGAACAAATAAAGGTCTAGGACATGACAATAAGTGGGTGCCAATATAAAAATAGGATAAGCACATGTCCAGTACACAATGCATGCAGGTTCATCTTGACATACAGAAATAGGGTTTAGTAAAATTAAGAGTGCAGCAACTATGCTCCAACCAGAGGTGTTCAGACCAATCAAATTGTCAGGGCGGGCTTTATACAATGATGGACAGATGACCAATAGTGACGTAATCAACCACGTCACCAAAGAGCGCTTGGGTTGAATGTTGTAGAAGATATCAGGTGCCTTTTTCGTTGTTGTTGATGCTAAAAGTCTCCTTTAGCGTCTTATAAATAAACTGTAGCCAAAATGCAACTTATGGTCTTTTTCTGAATGTACAGGAGTTAAACTTTGGTTTAAAAGCATAATTAGGACGAAAGCGCCACTTGTAAGATTTACACTATTTTTGTGTCAAACAGCCTTTTGAATGGGAGAGCTAGGGCCACTACTAGGATTGCATCAAAATCACTATGGAGGACTCGGCACAACATGAAACTTAGCTCCAAGTATCACCAGGGGCTCTACACTTGAACCCGAGCATTGAGAACATTGTGTACACAAAGTGAGTCGCTCAAAAACTTTCTTTTTAGTAAACTCTGTCCACACAAACAATGTTCTCACTTTTCAAGTTCATGTGTAGAGCCCCTGGTGATACTTGGAGCAAAGTTTTAGTGTTTGTAAGGTTTTAAAATGTTGATTTTAGATTTTTTTAGACCCTGACAGCCACTGTCCCAAACTTCCATATTTTACGAGTTCAGGGTGAGAACGTGTTGTAGGAGCATGTGGCTATTTCCTGGAGGCTTTATGTGCCAGTGTAGACCTGACACAAATTTCAAAAGTATCAGTAGAAATAATGGTTTGTTCAACAAAAGGTCATTCTGGAGTGCAATGAGAATACAGCTAACCTTATGTGAAGAATACTTACAATAATATCTACTCAAACAATAAATATTCAAATTTCTTTGAATGTGCGACACAATAATAGAATAATACCTCGGCAGCAAAGCCAGGCTATTTTGACAGGTCTGTATTGCTTCAGGCTACTTTCTGAAAGGAATTGGATGTTACAGGCTTTAAAATTGAAAGCATTTTGCAAATTTAAATATTTATTTTCCGGAGGGATTAATGAAGACTAAATTGACCCTGACTAAACTGACCCTGAGTATTTGAAATTCATGGTCTTTATTCGCTGTTTAATAAATGGTAATTTAATGCTCAGCACAGCTCCACTCTCCCGTCTTTGCTAACTGAACTTACTTCACCGTGAAATCCAGTGACCTCTAAATCACTCCACTGTTTGTGTGTGTGTGTGTGTGTGTGTGTGTCACTGAGCCCCACAGTCATAAATGTCCTTGGTAGGTTTGCTTCCAGGAGAGCATTCCAAAGGGTGAGGAAGATCTCCATTAACCTCTTCACCTTCAATGTTTCTCTCTAATTCCTTTCAGTGCGAGATAAAACCATGTCATTTGTTCCTCTTTATCCCCTTCCCCCAATTTCTTCAGCAGAAACGTCATGCCTATATCAAGTTACCATTCATGGATACTATGCCTTATGATTTCTCTATAAAACTCATTTACATACATTGAAACCGGACCAGTTAGTGGTTGAGTGCTATGCAATAGCGCAATTGAGAAGCAGCTGTTGAGCAGTGTCTTCCCTAAGGGGGTGTGAAAGAGAAAGGTGCATGTAATTTGACATTTTTTTTACAACAAAAATATGCAATTTCACCTCAATTAGTACCAGATTACCACCACATCTGTGTGTATAACATTGGAAAAGCTAGAGCGGATAATATATAACTTCCACTTAAAAAGCTTAAAGATGTCATTTAGTTGGTTTTGATGCTCACATTGATTTTACAAACAAACTCTTCTGTATCGTGACGTGAAACGAAAAATAGTTCAGTGAAACGTGTTTCTGAAAACATTTTAAGCGAGAAATAGACCATGCAGTTGCTCAGTCTGTCTTCATTTCAAATTAACAAAAGTCGGTTGAAAAGATTTTCAGGGTACAACTGACTCCTGTGTGTTTTCTATCAAAAGGTTCAGAAAAACTCAGCTTTCTGTATCATGATGCCCATGTGATTACTAAAGAAATGTGTAAAGAGATTGCTTGGCGCCAAAGCTGAAACGTTGATGTTCGCTTTTTGAAATTGCTTAAATCTCTTTCGAAAACAAACCTTAACGTCTGATGTGTTGCAGGAGTTGTTTCAAGTCTAATTCAACTTTATTGGATTGGACGTATTATATCAACCAGGGTGACCAAATTGACATGATTTAGGACAGATTATCACAACGCAGAATACAAGCATAAAGGCCAGTGAATAAATGTGACTTTTAAGAAGTGATTAACCTACGGTCCCATGACATGTCAATGTCACTTTATGTGGTTTTTTAACATTAATATTAGTTCCCCCAGCCTGCCCATGGTCCCCCAGTGGCTGGAAATGGTGATAGGTGTAAACCAAGCCCTGTGTATCCTGCTCTGCCTTTGAGAAAATTAAAGCCCAGATGGGCCGATCAAGAATCGATTCCCAAAAGACTACCCCTTATGAGGTCATGAGGGGAAAGGTTTCCTCCCCTACTAAGAAAAGCTCATTGTGGGACTGGCTTTAGTGGCTGTAATTCTGCACCAAGGCTGGATTTTGGAAAAGAGACTTCAGATACAGTATTAGGGACCACTAAGGTCTATATAAAAAAGACTTCAGATAGAGCATTAGGGGACCACCAAGGGGTATATAAAAGAGACTTCAGATACAGTATTAGGGGGACCACTAAGGCCTATATAAAAATTGACTTCAGATAGAGCATTAGGGGACCACTAAGGTCTATATAACAGAGACTTCAGATATGGTATTAGGGGACCACTAAGGTCTATATAAAGCATCCAAAGAGACCCATGTCATGTGACCTTTAAAAGCATGAAGGCTGGTGGCCAATCTGACATGCAGAGGTGATTCATTCCACAGCCTTGGGGCCACAACCGAGAGTGCTCGATCTCCCCTATTTTCGAGCCACGTTCTAAGAGTAGCTGGTCAGCAGACCTCAGAGGAGCATGCGGCTTCCGTTCAGCAACATAAGCTGAAGAGCTTTAAAAACGTCAAAATCTTAAAATCTATTCCACAGCAAACCGGTAGCCAATGAAGGGAGGCAAGAACAGGTGTAATGTGATCTCATTCAGGTAAGAAGTTATAAAAAGCATGTACAACCCTCTCAAAATCGGTGAAAGATGCTTGTGAACTGAACACCGTGAACTCAGGGTGCTTGACACTAAAGTCTTTAGCTTCACAAAGTAGTGTTGATACATGATACAAATAGTCAAGAAATGTCCCTTTTCATCTGAGCCTGAATCTTGTTTTGTTCTGTTTTGCATTCTAAAAAGACTTTGAGTCTGTGAAAACCGCTATATAAATTCCATTTGTTATTATATTATTATTACTATCAGCGAGAGCATCTGCAGCCCTGTTATTCTGGCGTTTTGGACGACGGTGCTCATCAATGTCTGTTGCCCGCAGATGTGACACAAATCACTGCTAGAAGACCCAATATCAGATCAATGCTAACATTCCTCCAACTCGCCCGAGGGTGCAGCTGTCTCCACAAGGGCAAAGGATACAGCAGATTAGCATAAAGTGTCAAGAAACAGCTCGGCCCACACTTCTGCTCAACACCATCTCCAGTAAATGTATTCAGAGCTAAATAACACTTCCTCATGAACTCGGAGTTGCGAGTTTTTTTCATCTGTATTTTGTTGTTTTAAGACAGAAAAACCATAACTATGAAAGCAATCCAATCTAATACAGCATGCTGGGTTTAATCGGGGGGGGAGACAGGGGAACAACAGCAGGACCAACCACACGTTGGGATTTCTCATGCTCAGTTAACTCGACCAGCGTGTCGGCTGCGAGCTTTGCTGTCTCGTCTGA
>NC_048418.1:22547243-22572948 GCF_013103735.1 Etheostoma cragini | reverse complement strand
TGGAAGAGTCCATTCTCCTCTGGATTCTGTCAGGCGGCCGTCACACAGAGTGTTTTGGCTCAACCAGCCTGCCAGGAGTTTTTTTTTGGGTAGCAGCAGCTTTCCTCTTTGTCTTTCTGCATCAACAAGACGTGAAGAGAAGACAGAAGCAGCAGACAGAGCAAGATATCAACACCTCAGTGTCATCACATGTACATGCGGCTCTTATCTGCAGCAGCTCACAGTATTGGAAGTCCACGGACTCTGAGTTCAGACTCTCCCGGTGAAAAATAAAGCAGTGTGGAGGAGACGCTCCACTGGTGGAGCGCCACAGGTCTGTTTCTCTGCTGTCTGGTGCTCCAGCTAACACTTTCCTGACAGTCTGCTCTTCATACACTTAAGGTTTTAACACTGAGGGACTTGATGTAGGCACTGCAGAACTTAGTAGACAGTCATTTTTCTAAAGTCTGTATAATTATACATATCTAAATGAGTCGGTTCTGTTGGTGAACGTGGAGGTCTTTTAAAGCTGTACTAATAAATATCTATGTATATCATGTCACTGAAAGAGTGAAATGAACCCACAGATAATTATTATCCAAGTCTTATGCTCACCTTAGCTCTACAGAGACATTTAACGTCTTTTGGTTCATTGTTTTGGTATTATGGCCCCCAACTTTACTGTTGAAGTCTACTCTCACCTAGAAGAAAAACTACAATAAACCCAGTCTATTCTACCAGTCAAACACCAAACAGGAGCCACACAAAGTTGCCAACTAGCTAATAACTTTTGTTATTTTGTGATGGTGTCTCCCTCGTTTCTGGACTTCCCATCTGCGTCACAGCATATTGAGAATAACAGCATGTCCGTAAGATAATGGTGTAATGTCACGCTGATAGGGACTTACCGCATCAGTCCTGACATATTTCAGAGACATTATATAATTTTCAAAAACTGTTTTTCTTTCCTAATGGGTATGATGTGCTTTTCTTTGTTTTCAGTTTTTTTTTAACCTGTCCTGCCTTGCAGCCTGGTATACAAGAGGAGGAGCTGTATACCTTGTTGTGCCAAACAGATTTTACTTTTACAGTAACAAGAGTTTTTTTTTGTGTATTTATTTTTATTGTTTTCGTAAGAAAGGAGTAGAAACATATTTAAAATAGTTGGAGGTGCTACACAAAACAGTGCATATTACCTGACAGGGAATTTTGACATGCGTCAGACAAGACGTGTGACAAAAGGTGTAACGGCACGGCGACAAGGTAGCAGAAGTTCAGTTTTTAGATTTAGGTTCCAAGATAAAAAAAAAAAATCCTCTTTAGCAAACATAATGTAGCTGATTTTCTCCAAATGTAATACATTTCCCAGCCCTAACAAGAGAGTTGTAATATACACTTCTTCATTATGTATTTATTGTGCGTGTGTGTGTGTGTTGTAGAGTCTAGTTAGTTAAATAGTGACAGCGAGACACCACAACTGTAATGCACTGATACAACTGAATTGATTTTCAAGAACTTGGGGAAGGATTGCTTTTTATTATTATTTGTTAATCTTTATAATGCTGTTGCACCGCTCTCTAAGTTCAGTTGGATGTGTGCATAGTAGATCTCAGATATGTATTGATGAAATAAAGGTCTTACATCGCACCAAGCCTCATCAATGACCAAAAAAACATTGTCCTTCTCTGCTTTAAATAAAGCAGTTTGCATGTGGGCCAATCAGGAAGCAGCATGATTCCATGCCCGGACATGAACGAGCACTATTCCTTGGGCAAATTAGTCCTCGAAAACACTTCAATCAGGTGGTAAGAGTATTTCCTCTGGTGTCATCATCTCATCATGTCTTGAATCTGGCGATTCAGATAAAGACAAAAAAGGCCTGCACAGTGCAGCTTTCTTCCAATTCTCCTTTTATTGTCCAACGCAGATGATCTTCTTTAATTTATACTACTTTATACTGTTAATTTTTGTTAAAAGGTGAGGATATGAACACTCCTGCATTTATGAACAAATCCAAATAAGTCTCACATCGTCATAACCCTTTTTAAGTAAGTGGCAAAATACATATACAAGGGCAATATGTAGACTGTCAAAATGTCCATTTCTGCAGGTCACACTTGAAATGTAACGCTAAAATTTAGCATGTGTGTGATGTGTGATGTGTGATGTGTGTGTGTGTGTGTGTGTTTGTTTGCGTGTATGTGTGTGTGTGTGAATTCAGACTTCACATGAAGCTGCTTTGTGACTGCTCAGCCTGTAAAGTCTTTGAATCCTTTCTGAGTGCTGACTTATGGCTCCCTGTGACCGGTACCATTATACAGTGATCAACCGTGGATCTGTTGGAGGCTGAGTGAAAGCTTGATCAAATCTGCGACTTCTGCAGCGCAAAGGCTGCAAAAACAAGAGCCCTAAGATAATTAACGGCTAGTCCTAAACCTGCTAATCTCCTCAAGTGAATCCATGACGGTGTCTGTGTCTCTGTTCTCAGCTGCAGTAACGCTGTGCGTTGTCTAGTTTTGTCTTCCAGTTTTATAAACACCCATTCATTGTTGACATTGTTGTCCTGTTTATGTTCATGGCATTCACCAAGATTTTGCAATGTAGCAATGTCGCGATTGCGCCAATTCACGCCAATTCAACAAATCACAGTGACATTGGTGCAATTCACAAATTTGACCAATAAACGGAGTTTCCCCTGACTTCAATCAAACCCAGCAGTCCCACGTGCCAGACTCTGTATCGGTATGTGACTCTGAGAGCGAATGACCAAGTGGTAGTGAGAACAGGTTGACGTCACATGTACGTCGTCATGTTCATTTCCTTGTTTGACGAGACGTGTATGACTTGAATATCTCACATTTACCAACCATATTCAGGACACTGTTTACAGTTTGTGATCGCGCCCTTAAATGTGAAAATTTTGTTTGAGGTGAGAGTAAGTAGACTCTCTGAACCCTAAGGCCATTTTTACAGTTTATTGTCCGTGGATTTATTTTATGTAAAAGTTTGTAAAACATCAACCCTGTTAACTACAGTCAAGATATGAACATTATTTTTTCAGGACAAACTGGGTTACTAGAGTATGTGGGTTGCAGTGAGGTCACTTGAATGTTAAAAATTGTTGTAGGACCTTAAAGACAAATAAATAAATAAAACGCAACAAGAATCTTTCAGATATATATTGATACCACAGACAGAGCAATAATACCTAAGCCATTTTCCTCTTAAACACTTCTCATATGTCTTGGGAGTCACACTGTGAAGAGATAATCATCATAACTTATACAGATGACAAAATACATAAAAGTTTTCAAAGAAAGTCCAGACGCTTTTGCCCTCATGACATTTACTTATTCCAATAATCAACATAACAATGTCATATTTATTGATGTTACACCCACAGCAATGCTACACAAGCATTTGTGTGTCTAAAACAGTTCTTCTTTATGCAAAAATAAACATAATGAATATTATAACTCATATTAGGCACATACTATTTATATTTCTTCAAAAAAGTCCCAAATATATGCAAAATCTCAAACCAGTGTGGCCATTTTCCTCTGTAGATATCTATCTTGTGCACTATAGCATTTTTGATCACATACTAGACTACTTTGACTGGGTTGAGGGCACTAATCACCCTCCATACAATGTGGGTGACGTTGTCCACACTCCATACTCTTTGGCTGACGTAGTCTCCCATATATGGGCATGCTGGTCCCTGTACTTCCGTAAACAACAGAGAGGAGACACGGAGCAGTGGGAGATAGCGGCATAATTGAGAATAAACGCGATGAATTATGGACATAAAGTGGATAAATCTTGGACGTAACATTTTGGATTTAATGCTCAACGACCCTGAATAAGGCTGGAAGTTCCAGGCTGGATAGAAAATCATCTGTAGTGGCTAGAGAGACCCGGAAGCCGTAACCTCTAATTCGTTAGCTTTTAGCCGCAACTTTTGGTGAGTTGATATGTTTTATGGTTGCTAAATGATTAAACTATGAATCAGAGGTGCTGTTTAGGCTCGTGGGCGAGTCTCTCGGTCTCAGAGGGTTAAAGGATAAACTCTGAAACAATGAGGAAGGTGGATGCTGGGGGTTTGGCCTTGACTGCCACTTTGGTCATTTGAAAGCCATGATGTCTCTCTCTCTCTCTCTCATGGTTGGGCCAACTACTCTGGGCGTGCAAAGCTGAGAAAGGGAAGATAACAGTAATCTTCCCTTTCTCAACTCAGCCCATCAAACGCATTTTAATGTTAAAAAACCTCATGAAGGGAAATTTGCATGCCATGGGACCATTAATGAGAGAATTAACAGAGATCCAAAAGGCTGCATTATCTTAGCCCAGTCTGCATTTGCAGATTTGTGATTTGATGGTCAAAAGAATGAAAGCATGGCATGTCAAACACAAATTAGAAAGATGAAAATGGAGCCACGGTCTTAAAATATGATAACAGACCTAATTAACACTGCTAATTGAGTGTTGATCACTGACACATTCTGGGAGTCAAGGAGGTTAAAAGCAATAAGTAGACAAAACATCCCTTTCAGCACCATGGACAGCAACAGAGCTCTGAACTGAACACACCTGCCTCTTGATTAATCCTTACGCAGCTAATGATGTCATGAGGGAGATGCATCAGCAGCGAATGAAGCACCCAGACTACATTTCACAAGCTGAATACCCGAACACATACACATGCACATACCATAGACATATACACATACATGTCAAAAATAAGTAAAAAAAAGAAGAAGCTTTACACTTTTAATTGTTACAACTTTGGATATCTGGCTCTGTGAAGACTGCTGCTGCTGAGCGCAGATAAAAACAGGAATTCCCTCAAGAGTCAGCCGGCTTTGTTTCAAAATCCTCCAAACACAGCTTAGTCTGAGGGGATTTCATCACAACAACAGCAGCAGGAGGTGTGTGTGTCCAGTGGGAGTTTGACTTGACTGGAGCTTGTCGAGGCCAGTTTCCAGTGTTGTTGTGAGCTCTGATAAAAGAAAAAGCAGTTCAAACTTGATTTAGAGTCTCCAGAGAGTCATATAAGTGTCATATAGGCTCTGTGTCTCTGGAACTCTGGGTAATAAGGGAAGTATTTTCGAGCAAAAGATCACTTTGATAAGTATTCAATTCAATCCAAAGTCCTTTATGAGCTACGGCAAAGTGAAAGCGAGCCTGCAGCTCTGGAGAACAGAAGGGGGACGCTAACATTTACCAGACCTGCTGTCTGCCTGAAGGAAGCCCGAGGCATGTTGCTGTTTATCACAGGGCGACGTCATTAACTTATAATTACAAAATGTGTAAAACTTTGTCTACTACTGCTGTTATCTCAAGAGCACTTAGAAAAGAGCTACATTGTGGGTTAACAAACACAAAGTACTGAAACTATTTTCAGAGAATTTTTCCTTATTCAAGGCAAAATTTGGTCGAACAACCTTAGACACGACGCTGGCGGACTCAAATGCACACCTTCAAAAACAGTAAAATGATTTCTTGGAATAAAAGTTCAACAACGAAAAGCGCTCACTTCAATCCATCCATCTTCGAACTTTTTATCCGGTATTGGGTCGCGGGGGCAGCAGCTCCTGTAGGGGACCCCAAACTTCCCTTTCCCGAGCCACATCAACCAGCTCCGACTGGGGGATCCCGAGGAGTTCCCAGGCCAGTTTGGAGATATAATCTCTCCACCTAGTCCAGGGTCTTCCCCGACGCCTCTTCCCAGCCAGACGCGCCTGGAACACCTCCCTAGGGAGGCGCCCAGGAGGCCTCCTTAGCAGATGCCCAAACCACGTCAACTGGCTCCTTTCAACGCGAAGGAGCAGCGGCTCTACTACAAAGTCCTCTCGGATGACTGAGCTTCTCACCCTAACTCTAAGGGAGACGCCAGCCACCCTCCTAAGGGAACCCATTTTGGCCGCTTGTACCCCGGATCTCGTTATTTCGGTCATGACCCAGGCTTCATGACCATAGGTGAGGGTAGGAACGAAAATTGCCCGGTAGATCCAAAGCTTTGCCTTCTGGCTCCGCTCCTTTTTTGTCACAACGGTGCAATAAACGGAATGTAATACCGCACCGGCTGCTCCGATTCTCCAAACAATCTCACGCTCCATGGTCCCCTCACTCGCAAACAAGACCCCAAGGTATTTAAACTCTTTCACTTGGGGTAAGGATTCACTCCTTGCCTGAAGAAAGCACTCCATCGGTTTCCTGCTGAGAACCATGGCCTCAGATTTAGAGTTGCTGATCCTCATCCCAGCTGCTTCACACTCGGCTGCAAACCGATCCAAAACCGACCAGTGAGTGCTGAAGGTCACAGACCGATGATGCCATCAGGACATCAGTCAAGTGTGAAAGAATTTGTCTCCAGGCTAGAAGTGTAATACATACAATACAGACATAGCGTTTGCCTGTAGGACCGTAAATTGTTCTTCTGATGGGAATACCCCAAAAATAACAACTTTTGGATCTGGATCCACTGTTCTGTCACAAATGAAGGAGACCGCTTCAAAGACCCTCGCCCAGAAGTTGTTAAGTGAATTGCAAGACCAGAACATGTGACCCAATTTAGCTGGAGTTTGACCGGAATATTTTTTAACAGTGTAAAAAGACTTACACAGTTACTTCCCAGTATTTAATCTTTCATCTGCATGCCAAAAAGATGCCTCTGCATATATTTTTTGATAGGTGTTACACCTTTAATCAACCGGATATTCAGGGGTAACGTTTGTTATGGCTCGGGGTTATAAAGGCCACCTCATGTTCCTCTCTCCCTTTCTTCTTCTCATTTTCCGTTAAAACTAGAATTGCACAAAGTTCTGCTGTCTCTCTTTTTTTGTCAACATCAAGCTGTATCCCATCTACTCTTCATCTCTTCATCAGGAGATGAAGAGTAGATGGGATACAGCTGAATGGATGACGGAATAGGAGATGGGTAGCCACGCCTCTGGTAGGAACAGCCTGACGGCCAGACAGACGACAGACGAAACAAACAAGAGGAAAAGGAAAGCATGCCGAAGGTCGGGAGGGAGACAGCAGACCACAAAACAATCCCAATCCTCTTGGGTGGTGTTGGGCGCCACTAGGAGCCATAGTGCCTCTGCAAAATAATAAAACTTGTTTTGGTAGAACACGTGTACGTTCAGAAGTTATTTTAGTCGTGGAACAGAAAACTCATATTGGACAGATAGTCTAGCTAGTTGTTTGGATTTACCCTGCAGAGATCTGAGGACCAGGTAACCATAGTCCTCAGAAATCCACCGGAGGCTAGAACGCCAACACGGAGAAAGAGGAAGAGGACGGACATCCGGCCGAAAAGAAGGGACATCCGGCGGGACTTGGATGTGAGCTGTGTGCTGTGTGTCTGGACTCTGGGATAGCCTTCTCATATCTCTTCTTTCTCTGACTGCCTGCTGGATGTTTGCTGATACTAACATGACACCTGACAGGGAGATGGTATCATGTTCCGGGGGCTTTTCAACCTACTAATACCTCAAATCTAAATTCAATTTCCCCTCACAGTGGCCGCTGACATCTCATCTACTGTTTTCTGCTCAGAGGTATTTCGGGGTGGGTCACTCAGAGCTGCAGCATCGTGATTCAACGGCGAAGCTCATTCATTGGCCCTCTCGGTTTCCATAGAAACAATGTGGGGAAAGAAGCATGGCCAAAGGAGAAACGTGACCTCTTCTTCTACTCTTCCTCTTTTTGTGTTGTCATTCTTTCATGGTGGCGGATAGCCGTTTTACTCGGTGGCAGAGGATGCCAACAGAGGTGTGTGTTATCATATGTATTTAATTTATATAGCCTTCTCTTTTGTCTTTCTTCACTTCTGGTCTGTACTCTGACTCCCAAGCTGAAAAAAACTCTATTTATATCTTTAACTTCCAATCTTTGTTTTCCGCCCACATTTTCAGGTTTTCCGTAAACCACCATGTCCCATGGAGGCTGCAAGTCTTTTTCATCCGGCATGCACACATACAGAGCGGTTGGAGATAAACCGCACACAGCAATTTACCGAAGGCTACGTCCTGTCCCATCCAAATGACTATCCATGAAATGCAAATTCCTCATCAGTACTCACTACATGAGCGATTCGAATTGAGTATGCAAAAGGGTCAGAGGCTCAGATCTCGTCTATTTGAAGCTGGCTTTGGCCAGAAGTTATGTTGTGATGTTAAAGAAAGCTGATTCCCCACAGTGTTTCTCCTTGTTTTCACAGCACTTCAAGTCCTATGTTCACTGTACGTGTGTAGCTGATGAATCAGATAGGTGACTGCAGTGAAAAGCAACAAAATCCTGTGATTCCAGTAGAGACATTGTTCTCCTGTTCAAACAACAGCTTAAAAGAACACTTGCTAATAGTCTTTTCATGCATGGATTCAATTATATTATGACTGAGCATTTTGAGCAAGCCTGTAACAATCATTACATTGTAGTCTAATTGTCAATTGCTTTCTTCAATCGCAGCTTCTTTGATTAACCGCAATTAATTGCTAACATTAGCTGAGGTCCTAAGGGTTACGATTGTTGCTAATTGTTGATTTTGTTTAGATGTGCCATATTATAATTATATAAGTGATAATTGGTCGGACTGTGCTTGTTGTTGGCACTTGGCCCTATTACACCACATGAGTCAAACTCGCTACCAAAATTTGGCCCCTTTATAATTTTGATCCATCCCCAATTTACATTTAGGTTCACCTACCTTTAAAAAACTGTATATGTACACATATATATATATATATATATATATATATATATATATTTGGGGGGATTTTCCACCTGTGTTATTACATAATCTAAGTCACATGACAGTGAGGTATAAACAAAAGATGTAGAAATAGATTTGCTCCTTAAATCACTTCCTTTAATTAAAAATACCCAAAAGAAGTAATTGGTTTATATGTCTCCTCTACACAGGCTGGAATTCCTGAAAAGTTTTCCTCTTTGTGTTAAATGCGATTTAATTTTTGTTGATGTGTGTATCTTTTTTTTGTTTTTGGACAAATGTGTTTTCATACCATTACAATGTATGAAATTATGTACTTAACTAAAAAGTGTGAAATAACTGAAAATATCATTCTTAAAAGTAGCCACCCTTTTCTCTGATTAGTGCTTTGCACACTCTTGGCATTCTCTTAATAAGCTTCAAGAGGTAGTCACCTGAAATGGGTTCCCAACAGTCTAGAAGGAGTTCCCAGAGATGCTCAGCACTTGGTGGCCCTTTTGCCTTCACTCTGCGGTCCAGGTCTCCCCAAACCATCTCGATTGGGTTCAGGTCCGGTGATTGTGGAGGCGCAGCACTCCATTACTCTCGATCTTGATCAAATAGCCCTTACAACGCCTGGAGTTGTGTTTGGGTTCATTGTCCTGTTGAAAAATAAATGATGGTCCAACTTAATGCAAACTGGATGGGATGGCATGCCGCTGCAGGATGCTGTGGTAGCCATGCTGGTACAGAATGCCTTCAATTTTGAATAAATCCCGGCAGTTGGAACCAAAGATCTCAAACTTGGACTCATCAGACCAAAGCCCAGATTTCCACTGGTCTAATGTCCATTCCTTGTGTTTCTTGGCCCAAACAAATCTCTTCTGCTTGTTGCCTCTCCTTAGCAGTGGTTTCCTAGCTGCTATTTGACCATGAAGGCCTCATTCACGCAGTCTTCTCTTAACAGTTGTTCTAGAGATGTGTCTGCTGCTAGAACTCTGTGTGGTATTCATCTAGTCTCTAATCTGAGCTGCTGTTAACTAGCGATTTCTGAGGCTGGTGACTCAGATGAACTTATCCTCAGCAGTAGAGGTGACTCTTGGTCTTACTTTCCTGGCGGTCCTTATGTGAGCCAGTTTAGTTGTAGCACTTGATGGTTTTTGCGACTGCACTTGGGGACACATTCATAATTTTCACTATTTACCGGACTGACTGTCCGTTGTTTATTTAAGTAATGATTGCCACTTGTTTCTTTACTCAGCTGATTGGTTCTTGCCATAAAATGAATTCTAACAGTTGTCCAACAGGGTCGCCTGTGTATAAACCTGACTTCTGTACAACACAACTGATGGTTGTCCCGTTATCAGGTTGGATGCTGAGAGCAGCTTTCCCTGTAGTTGCTTGTTACCAACTTTTGTAATTTTATTTGACAACAGAGGAAACCAAATGAAGCAGCCAAAGACAGCAAAAACAGTGTTTGGGTCAAAAGCCTTCTTTCAATCAGAAAAAATAACAGAGATAATGATCAGGCCATGTACCTGCAACCCGTTCTCTCTTCAGTGTGTGTGTAGAACAGAGCAGAAGCTACACGGCGGTTGAATATGACTTGGCATTTAGAGCGACAACGGTAGCAAGTAGTCTGGAAACACAAAAATCCACGTAGGGAGGTTGGTTGGGGGGGTGAATGGGTCAAACAACACAGGACTTTCACCCAGGAGACTGGGGATCGTGTCCCTCCTGTCACATTTACTATACCTAACCGTCCCTTTCTTCTTTTCCTAAACCAAACCGTCCCGTTCTTCTACTACAATAGGCTACATTTATTTCAAATTAAACCACAGTGTGTTCGGTTATGTTGCTGTAAGTCCCCCTTTTTTTTAAGACTTTTTTTTTAGGCATTTTTCCCTAAATGAGATAGTGACAGTGATAAACAGTGAGAGAGAGATAGGGGAGGAGACGCAGACCAGGGCCGCAGGTCAGACTAGAATCTGACTTAAACCCAGGGAGGCTGCAAAGGACTCTACATGGGCGCACACTCTTACTGGGTGAACTAGAAGTCAGCCCTTCTCAGTTGATTCTTAATTTCCCACAAAGCTGGTCACAAGTAGGTGTCAGTTAACGTCGCATCTCCAATTCTAACTGTATTTGTGAGAAGTGGGGCTGTCCTGTTGAAAGAAGGCTTTATTTATTATGGAGTTAATAGGCGCGTGTTTCTCTGTCTGCCGCTGTCCATTTCCTAAGGTTCTGAAACGCAAAGATTTTTTTGACTACTGTTTTTTTTTAAGCGTGCACCCGTGAGCACTGACGGAAGAAAACATAAATCAGCGCCTTATTAAGAAGCTGTTTGTAAGAATGAAAGAGTGAGGCTGTGTTCACTGCGTCAAAGAAGTATTATGTTGAATATGTTGCTGAATATTAACGGAAACATTGGAGGAATATTCTCTTTCAGTGTTGGAATATCCTCTTTTTCGGAATAAGAGCAAAAAAACGGAATATTGTGCGCATTTGAACATAGTCAATTTATTAGTTTAGCAGACGCTGAGGACGAAGGGTGCAGTGCAGGAGGCTGGGAGCAGACAAGAAGCAACGGGTTGACTCCAGTCCTCTCATTATAAAGGTCATTAGTGGTTCCTCTCTTCTGGCGGCTGATTAATAACATCATTTGAATCAAAAGGCCGCTTAACTCAGGACCTCGGAATTGTAGTTTTAGAGAAAATAAGGTCATCAGAGAGTGAGAGAGGCTGCATTCAACACAACGCTCTGCTCTTCCATAAAAATACTTTTTGTTTTCAAGCAGTCTGAAGCAAAATGAAGGGTCTTTCATCAAGTGAAGCCTGTTAAACACCTAAAACTCTAAAGCTTGGAAACTGAGCGATTGATTAGACGGCATTCAATTTGAGAAGAAACAAGGTTTTTCTTCTGATCTGGTGAACAGGCGCTGGTGAAGTCACATCTAAAACGAGTCTGGTTAAATGTCAGCGCACTTCAGTTTTGATTTTTTTTAAGATGAAGGAATATAACATGGAATAAATTATATAAAATATAAATAGTGCAAAAGAAAAGTTCCAGAGACAACTATGCTCATATATTAAATACTATGAAAGATGAATATGGTTTGTATACACATTATAAAATTGCAGTTATTGGTGTATCAAAAGTATTAAATAATAAATATTGCACAGTTATCATGCTGTTCCGTATTTTCTGTCATGTCTATAACGTCCAAATGTCATATTAATTTTAATAATTTAACGTGGCCAGATGAGCCTAATGAGCTAAACCTATTTCCCCGTGAGGATTAACCAGATCAGTTTTCCCATTCTTCTGCTTTTTTTCCTACTCAAGTCTCTATGATTGCTCCAGGCAGGCTATTTATAAGGATACTGCTGTGGTAACTCGAGGAAATATATACTCTTTCCGCTGCCATTGTTTTTACCAAGCTTTTATCAGTGGTTCTTGGCAGTAGAAAGTGCTGCTTTACTCCATTACAATCCACTACTATCTACAAGTAGCTGCATGCTTAGACCAGGGTAAGCTTTAATGTTGGCAGCTAATGTTAATTTCCCAAAATCCAAATTACATTACTGCTGAAACATGTCTGGTTGGGAAGTCTTTGGATTATAAGGCTTTATTGGTGATTTGTGACTGGACAAAGTCTATATACTCTGTTGCGGTCGGTCTCAGGCTCTAACAAAGTGCAACAACAGCGGCGAATCCAGAGACTCAGCATGGAAAGTCGCTATTGGCTATCCTAAAAGTTGCTAAATGACGTCATTACCTAATTTGCATAATTGGCCATCTGCATCATGAGTGGTTTTTTTTTTAAATACAAACTCTTCAACATACAAATTGTTACCAAAAAATGACAAAGAGTCACTGGAGTCACTTTAACAAGGAGCCAATACACTGCAATGGGTACAGAGATTGACTGAAGAGTGAACTCCACATTCTTCACTTTATACTTTGAAATCCCCCCCTCCCTTCTCCATGGTTACCATGCCCCAAACAGCTGCACTATCTCAAAGGTAATTAAAAACTCTACCTGACAAAGTGAAAGGGAGGGAAACCCTCATGAGAGGAAAGGGGAGAAGTTTAGCCTTGAGTGTCTGGAGATAGCTGGGAAGGAATGGGATCCTGGTCATTTCAAAGACAAAGATGGTTAATATAAGCCAGTAAACGTAAAGAGATGTTCAGTTTAACAGTAACGTTTTCTAACAGAAAAGAAAATACATTGTGGCTCAGAACAGTGTATTTACAAATGTTGGCCAAGAAAGAATCACCTGAGCAAAAAAACAAAGAAAGAAAGAAAAAACAAATTAAAAAGGGGAGCTATCAAAAATCATCACCCGCTGCTCGCTGAGAAGAGTAAGAAAAAGTCTCAACTCAAGCAGCAAAGTCGCTAAGTTGGCAACACGGCAGAGACACGGAAACTCGCTGACCAATCAGAGCAGCGCGGGGTTTAAAAAGACAGATTGTCCAGCAGATCATCTCAGACAGAGGGTGAATACAGGAGCGGTAGACATGGGCAGTATAAGAAAAATGTGTTTTTTAAACATTACAGCATTTAAATATGTCCTAGCACTAACAGCTAATCCAAGTACGAATCTGAAAACAGTACATATACTTCAATATAATTAATATAATACAATTTGTACTGTTTATTTATCTCCACTGGGAAAATTACAATTTACACTCTGTTTTCTTAGAAATCACTACACAGAGGCCTGAAATCAACACACACACACACACACACACACACACACACACACACACACACACACCCTATTCGTGCGGTCAGGATCTATTCATGCAAAAATGGAGAGATGTTAGAGTAGGGAGGCTGTCAGTAGCCCTGATCGGTTATGGGGTACGGTGCCTTGCTCAAGAGCACCTGGCAGTGCCCAGAAGGTGAACTGACATCTCTCCAGTTGCCAGTCCACGCTCTGTACATTGATCCGTGTGGGGACTCAAAACCGTGACCCTTCGGTTTCCAACCCAACTCCCTACGGACTGAGCTACTGCCACCTCAAACAGGTCCCCTTTAACTTCATAAACCTGGTGGTACATTTGCCTCTGTCTCACATTCAGCAGCACACCTGGCTCACTCCTTAATTTCGTTTTTCTGCAGTGTTCATTATGGGCGTAATTGTCCTGTTTCTTTAGAGGCAGACTTTGCCTGCAGCTCGGAGAGCAGAACAGAGCTGCAGCCGGGTTGTTAATGACAGCAGAGTCCCACTGAAGCTTCAGCCGACTCACTGCCTAACTAACTCACTGTTACCTGCTTCACTGATTTAATCAAC
Source organism: Etheostoma cragini (assembly GCF_013103735.1). Taxonomy (NCBI): domain Eukaryota; kingdom Metazoa; phylum Chordata; class Actinopteri; order Perciformes; family Percidae; genus Etheostoma; species Etheostoma cragini. Next base: position 22,558,953 of record NC_048418.1, on the reverse strand, counting down.
CATAATAGCCCGTGGTGGAGACAGATGTTTAAGTCCACTTTTTCATGTCGCCCTCCTGGAAGCACCAAGTGCCTGAATTTATATTCCCATTAAAAAAATAAAATCCATTCTGCTGCAACTTCAGCTTGTCCACATTGTGCTTTGCATTTCAGCCATGGCAATCCTGTGTTATTTGTAATAATAGTTGTTATTATTTCATTTTTGTAGCATTTACTATCAAATAACTACAAATTAAAAGTTGCAAAATAAAGATGGACGTGTTTCTGGCAGTTTGTTCTGGGGGTGCAACATTATGGTTTTCATGGAGTTTAGTTTTTCCCTTGCTGTTAGGTGTTAAGAAGCCCTTTTATACTTAATAATACTTAATAATAATGATACTTAATCAAAAGTGTTTAACGGCTGTAAGAATAAACCAGACCTGATCTGGGAGAGAGAGAAGCAGCATGTGTTGCAGAAGGTGGGGGTGAGGGGGGGGCCATCACATCATATTAGCAGCCAGTTCAGCGCTGCTTTCACTCCTCATCTGAGACGCTCACTTCCCCCACACAGTTACTGTATCAAATCATTAATGAAGCATGCATTAAATCTATTGCCCCTGTGTGTGTCTGTCTGTGCGCATGTGTGTGAATGTGTGTTTGTCTGTACGTGTGTGTGTGCTTGTGTGTGTGTGTGTGTGTGTGTGTGTGAGAACTTCTCTCTTCCTCCCTCTCTATAATATCATTGAGTACGGTCTACACCTGCTTATCTAGGAAAAGCGCAAAGAGATAACTGTTGTTGTGATTTAGCACTATATAAATAAAATTGAAATGAATATTGGTAGGGAGTGACGAGTCGCGGCGTCCGCCTAGCCCGGCCAACCTGCTTCTCGTCATAGTTGTCAGATTTATCTATCATATAATCAATAATATAATAAAACTAGAGGGAGGCAAGGCATACAGCCCGACCCGGTTGGGGAGAGTTCTAGCCTGACCAGGCTAATCTCTTTACCCTGTCCCTCTTACTTATGCTGTAATAGTTTTAGACAGCTGGGGGTTTTCTTTCTACATACTGAGCTCCTCTATCCTCTATCTTTCTATCTTAGCTCTGGGGGAGTCATTCCCCGGAGTCCTTATTTTCTTTTTCCCCTAGCATGTTTTCTCGGATCAGGGAGGCTCCAAAATCCTGGTTGCAGCTGTTGCCATGGTCCCGCTACACGTTCTGCGATGCCCTGTTACATCCTGCTACGCTGTGCGGTGCCCTGCTACGTCCTGCTGTGCCTTGTAACACCGCAAAGTGCCCTGCTATGTCATGAACTACTACAAAGAACTGCTACAAACTACTATTTTTTGTGGCTGTTATTGCCACTCTTCATTCTAACCCCAACCGGTCGTCAGAGACCGCCTACCAAGATCCTGGGTCTGTCCCAGGTTTCTGCCTAAAAGGAAGTTTTTCCTCGCCACTGTCGCACTGTTGCTTGCTTTGGAGGGAACTACTAGAACTGCTGGGTCCTTGTAAATTATGGAGTACGGTCTAGACCTACTCTGTAAAGTGTCTAGAGATAACTCTGGTTATGAATTGATACAATAAATAAAATTGAATTGAATTGAATTCCCTGCTGCTCTGAACATGCAACACTGTCTCAATGTTGAGTCTCTGAGTGTTCACACCATGGGACCTTTAAACAATTTGTCTTCTCAAATGCAAAATACACTGTGTAAGTTGAGGGATTTTGGAGATGTAGCTCTAAACTATTCTGACACTCATATTTATAAGTCTAGGGAGTTGACAGAAGTCAACTGTGAAGTAGAGTTGGTTGTTAAGCAAATTTTTGCCAACTTCAGTTTTTATCACTCACACCAAGAAATGGACCCACAAATGCCCAACTCAAGTAAGTAGAAGAGGTATGGTTTAATTACAGCAATAATAAAACTTCCATGCAACAGTGTCCAAGTAACGACAGGTAAAGGGAAATCCGAAAAAACAAGCAGCAGTCAAAAAATCCAAGGGACACAAATCAGGTACAAAGGAAACGGGGAAAAAATGCTCGAAGGCTGCACACAGGGAAAACAGACGATCTCGCACAGGAGTAAGGGGAAGACTGAACAAGACCGGGGGGCAATGAGATGCAGGTGCAACACATAGGAGCGGGAGCAGCTGATCACACTACGTAATCCTCATCGTAATCCAGCATTTGTTTTCTGTGTTTAATCTAATGAGAACAATGCGTAAATGCGCAAAGGAGCAGCAGCTGACTGCTCTCCGCTCTGTTCACAGCAACCATTTTTCTAATTTAGCCTATTAGTAGTAACGAGTTACATTTACTCCGTTACATTTACTTGAGTAAGTTTTTGAAAGAAATATAGTTTTAGGAGTACTTTTAAAAAACAGAGAGAGAGAGTCTCCCGCTGAAGGCTCTTCTGCGTGACTGTTCCACCAATCAAACGTTGTCGTGCAGTCACGTGACCATACTTGATCTCAGCGGCGGGACAGGTTAGCTTTATAGTCGTAGCAAAACAAAGATGTCAAGATCAACCGTCGCCAAGGCAACACAGACAAACAGGAACCCCCCCCCGGGCCTCATAGTGATAGCATGGTTACCTTTTAGGAACCTTTTAGGAAAAGTGCGAAACAGCGGCTACGTTATGCGGTGTCTTCTGTGTCGACCAAAGCAAACGGACATGTCAGCGTTCAAAAACTCAACATTTAACTTTAGTAAACGTAGCAGTAATTTTAGTTTTTGCTGTGGATGTGTTGAATGTTGACTTTTAGGTTACATACAGTGTTGTGGTTTGGGGTTGTTATGGTTTATTTTCTCCTGTTTGCCCTCCTTGTGTTTTTTGTCTTAGCCTCTCCCCGGTCTCCTGTTGTTTAAGCTTGTCTTGTGTCCCCCTGTGTGTCTGCTTGTTCTTTTCCCTGTGTTATTTTGAAAGTATGGTTTCCTGTCTTGTCCAGCCGTGCTTTGTGTCTGTCTGATTGTCCAGCCCCGCCCTATTGTGATTCACCTGATGTCTCACCTGTTCCCCGTTACCTCGTTACCTTTTGTATTTAACCCCTGTGTTTTCTTTGTCCTTTGTCAGATCCTTCTGCCTGACTTGCTGTCACCTTGTGAGTTTGCTCTCTTCGCCATAACCCTGTGAGTTGTCAGTTTCGTTGTCACCCTTTTTCCCTGTGTGTTTGTCCCGCCAGCCGGCGGTGATCTGCCTAGTCAGCGCTACCAGCCTGCCTGCTCCCCGGCTATTCTCTGTGGGTTTCCCCGTGAGCTCCCCGTCAGTCCCCTGTGAGCTTCCCTCCCAGTTTTGGACTCCTGCCTCTCCCTGTGCTGGGTTTAATTTATGTTTGGACTTTGCCTTTCGCTATTTTTTGTTGAACTGTTTTGAATAAACCCCCTATGAATCGGCTTATTCCTGCCTCCTCATCTCTGCGTTTGGGTCCTCCTTTCTGCCCCCCAATAATACAGTATGTTTTGCACATGCAGTGTCCATCCAAATTTGATGTGACAAGTCTCTCACTTAAGCTATTTTGTAATTAATGAATTCATTTTAATTTATTTTATTGATTGGATAAACTATAATTTGCCTAAAGATGATTATTTTGCATTTGTGTCTGTCTGATTGATGCTTGTGTTAAGAAATAAATCAGACGTTACTCAACAGTTACTCACTACTTGAGTAGTTTTTTCATCAAGCACTTTTTGACTCTTACTCTAGTAATTATTTGGATGACTACTTTTACTTGAGTCATATTATTCTGAAGTAACAGTACTTTTACTTGAGTACAATTTTTGGGCTAATCTACCCACCTCTGATGTCTGATTAAAAAACCTGGACATATCTATGACCCACCTGACCAATTGGCTCACACTTGAAAATGTCCATCAGATCTTAGACCCACAGACACAATTGGCCTTTTCTGCAGTAAGATTGTGCCTAGCATTGAATATTTCAAACATCTCATGTATTCCCATAAGACGAAGCTGATCTTATTTAATTTATCTTAGCTTTCCTGATTGCTTAGAAACTGGTGCTCGTGCTTGCTACTTCACGTCTCCTACAGAGCCAATCATAGCACATTCTACACACAAGAGACACTAAGCGCTCTGTAGGCTATTTCAAGTGGAGAGAAAATAGTAAATTAAACATACATAGTCACGTAGCCTTGTGAAAACCGGGACATTCCGTGTCCCGGAAGAGTGGAAAAATTTCCCGGGACGGGTGGCAACCCTAGACTCCATCCGTAGATGAAGCAGTTTCTGGGCGCTGAGTACCGCTAAACCCACAGACGGAGCTACAGCATGTTGTTTGAATCATTTGTGTTAACTGAAACATGAACACACATGAATTATCCCATTCATGATCATGGGATATGATGTTCACATGGCACACAGAATCAGAATCAGCTTTATTTGCCAGTAATGAGGACACATCTGAGGAATTTGTCTTTGGAGCCTTCGTTGCTCACATTTTGCTTACACATACAAAAACAACCAAAACAAAATATACACACTAATATATACACAATATATGCATACTATAAACAGAAACAATATAGAGGCATGAGTGCAATGAAGAGTTCAATACAATTTTTTTTTAATGTGGAGCATAGTGCAAAGGATACTGGGATAAATAGTATTATATTATATAACAATATGAACAGTATGAACATTATGAACATTATGAACAGTTGTGAAATAGGAAATGAAGATGATGAATACATAACAATATATATATACAATACATACATAATATATATATATATATATATATATATATATATATATATATATATATATATATATATATATATATATATATATATATATATATATATATATATATATATATTATGTATGTATTGTATACATATGTGTGTGTTGGTCAGTATGTTTCAGTTTTTAGGGTTTATTAAGATTGAAGTGATATTCACAAACAGAGGAATGTATCTTTTTAGATAAAACAGATGTTGACAAAGTTTCCTTTTGGTGACGTCATCTGAAATTGGGAAAATTTTGAAGTTGGAAAAAAGGTTATAAATTGCAATATATTGCAGAATATTGCAATATGTTTAAAATCGCAATAATAATTGTATCGTGGCATAAGTTTTGTGATGATAATGTATTGGGAGTCGTCTGGTGATTTCCACCCATATTAAATAGCAAATGCACCCGCACCCGTCTTTGCGCCCATGGGCGGGCTGGTCTTACAGAGGTGCATTCAGGTGCATTCTGGGCGCATTGCATCTTGAGGCAGTGGGAAGTGATTGCGCCATTGACCAACAAAAATCTGGTCTTAAGGCAGTAATGCATCATTTAATTGTTATTTTAACAGCGCATTATTAAAATGCTCCTAGGCTTATGTACAGTGTGAACACTATGCTTGTTACACACACAGGGACGCACAGCAGCACACACATATGCAAAAGATTGCAAATAAAAATATGACTGTGCAAATCCTCATCATAATACTAATGTATCATGGTCCAAACGCGCCTGGCTTTTACAGGGAATGGGAGAAGACCTCTGATTGGTTTATTGCATGTTACACACAAATCCACACATGATTAATAAAGACTCTAAGTACAATCCTTTTGAACCATGCGGCCGGCACATGGACCCATTTCTTCCGCCATCAAACTAGCAAAAGTGGATTTGGACACGCCCTAAATGCACCTGCGCCACGCGCTTATTGGATCGTTAAAATGGGACCATTAGTGCCCACAGTGGTTTCTGTCACCCCTCCTCCATGCAGTCACTAGTAACCAAAGACAACAACACTACAAAACACATGATAAAAATCCAAACTGAGAAATACAGAGAGAGTTGTGTGGAGCTGATAGTCTTAATGAGCTTTGTAGTAACTCATTTGGCGAGGCTTGAATGCAACGGACGTTCATTAATATCAAAAACTCACGCACTAAAGCTGATTAAAGTTTGAATGTAGAAATAATTCAAAACAACTACATTAAATAACCAAATCTGAAGCAATTGCTGAGAACATTTGGGTAAAACCTCAATATCTCAATATCAAAAATGAAATCAAAGATGTGTTTGAAAGAAAATTTCTAAATGTTAAATCTACACCCATGAAACACGGCAGCAAGCATTCAACAACAAAGGAAATAATCTTAACAACATCGGGAACGGATTGAAGTGTTTACCCTTTTTACTTTCCTTATCATCTCATGATTGGCCATTTGATATGAAAAAAAGAGAACATTTTCAAAGAAAGAATAAATTAACCAGGCTGTTAGCAGTGCAGCTGTGACAAAATGCTCCTCTTTACACTGTTAGGGCTTTGTCACCACATCCTATTAGTGAGGAAATAGAAATAAATGGTCCAATTAGAGCTCTTTATGCGGGAGTTAACGCTTTAATGTTTGTGTTGGATGGAGATACAAATGCCGGAATGCATCTGCAGCATTACAAATAGAAGTATTTTACATCAAAGTGCATTATCTGACGGACATCATCATGACAAAGTGGCAACAATGTCAACCAAACTTCTTTATTTTGAATGTTATTTGTTTTTGTTCAACTTTTCACGCAAAATGCACATACAGATCCAGCAAACCCATCATATTCATACAAACCACTTTATGATAATAAATCTCTAAGTGTTTTTTGTCAGGAAACAACAACTCACAGTGGATTGCGTGCATGGACAGGACACGTCAGACCGTTCCCCTTTTAATGTCCATGTAATTACATTTACGTTTATGGATGATGTTCTTGACAGCGATCATAAGTGTGTTCTTTTGAATTTGTCTTGTTTTTACGGATCTGGGGCCTCATGTAAAAAAAGCTTGCGTATGCTGGTTTTCACGGACACTTTGTGATGTATAAAAAATTTACTTGACACAAGAATGTGCATCCGCAAGTCTTTTCTGTCTCTGTAACGTGGCAAATTCTGACTGAAAATTGCCGAAAAATCACCAAATATTACAAAATACCATTTCTACTTCACTTACTGGCATTTGCCTGTGATGTTGTCTATAAAAAAACATAATTATATCCACTAATATTCCATAAACGTTTGATAATTTCTGTGGATAACATTTCACATCTTTCACACTAATAATTAACTAACTAACTAATTAATTTGCAGGCTCTGTGAGGACAGGAAATAAATGTCCACTTAAAAAGTCTTTTCAGTCATCCTCTGTATTTCCCATGGATGAAATATCTTATTAACTGAGGTCTATTTTCATGTTCAGAGTGTTTATGGTAAGGCGCCCTACACGTGAGAAGACTGGCCAGGATCCAGATGTTGTGTCTGGGTTCATAACAGGAAAGAGGCCCTGAATTTAGATTTGGGGAGAACATCTAGCTGAATAACAACTATGTGGTGTCCACCTTTGAACTGTGTAGGGGCCTACAGGATATCTGAGTCTGGTGGATTCTGGGAGCCTCACAGTTGTTGATAATGACCCTCCTGACATCATCTTGTCCAGAGGGGAGGACAGAAGGATGCTAATAATATTAAAATTTGCTTAAGAGTGTTTAACGAGTGTGGAGAAAACATCCCCCGTTTTGTCTCCCACTACTTGGACAAGTTACCGCCTGTGACGTTTAACCATCTGGATGTGTCTAACCTGCTGAGCAAGATGGAGCGTTTTTACTGTGAGGTCTGCACTCTGAGACATGCGGTTAAACTTCAGGCTGATATCTGCGGGGACTTGAGTTATGTGACTGCAACCATGGACAACAGAATTGCTGCAATGGAGCTGCGGCTGGAGCCGACTCGTGGCCTGGCTGTTACTAGTGCCGCTGGAGTTGCCTGTGGCAATGATAACGTGGCAGGGGGCAATGGTGAAGTGCTTGCTGTGGATGTGACAGCCACCAGTCTCTCTGCACTTACATCAAGGGCTATGAGTGTCTGTGACAACCTTGTTGGAGCTGTGGCAAAATTGCCGAAGTGGAGCCTTGTTGTCAAACAGGGCCGAGCTCAGAGAAATGATGCTAGGGGTCACTCTGCCTTGTCAAAACAGCGTGATAGAAGACCTGTCAGGAGGATGGTCAAGCCGATCGTCGGCACCGCTGCACAAGGGAATATAAAGGTGGTTTGAACAAAGTTGGTAAGGGTTTTTTCTACCAAATTCTCACCAGATCTTGAAGCTGAGACACTATCTGGGTACTTATCTGAACAACTTGGCCAGGAGGTAAATTGTCAGCGTATTGTCACCATGAGCAACAGACACAGCTCGTTTAAAGTGTGGGCTGAGTGCAACGATGTTGCAGAGTTGTATAAACCAGAATTGTGACCTGAAGGATCTGTGGTGAGGCGATATTATGAGCCACGCAAAGTGGGGGTGATGGGGGCTAGCACAGCTAGGCCTGTTTCTGAGATGAGTCCACGGAATGCAGATGCAGCTGCACTGCCCAACTAAACTGTAGCCTATGCTGGTTGGTTCATATAACTGCCGCGGCCTACGCTTGGGAAATATTGCTGGAGACAGAAGCCGGTGCATAGTGGTCGATAACCTGCTGCAAGACTGTGACATTTTATTTTACAAGACACTTTTTTATCAAAACAGAATTTGGTGAGGGTTTCCATGGGGCCGGTGAGTCCACTACAGTCCTATCTATGGGAATATTAAGAGAACGGATAGCAGGAGGCTTGGCTATCCTCTGGCAGAAAAAAACTGGACTCTTTGATAAGTGTTATCAGGTTGGAAGTTGACTGGTGCATTCCTGTCCATATATCTATTAACAATAAGTTGTTTACTATCCTGAATGTATGTACACCATATGAGTCACATTAAAATTGAGATGAATACTTTAATAGACTGGCTTTCACTAACTCTTTTATTTCTGGTAACCATTCCACTAGTGTTTATGTGGGGGGAGATATGAATCCTGATAATGCAGACAGGAGTTTGTTATTTGCTAGGCATTTACTACAGTTCTGTGATGATAATAATTGGATACTATCCAGCCAAATGCGACCTGCAAGTAGCTACACTTATATAAGTGAGGCCTGGCACACTACATCATGGCTTGACCACTGCATCAGTACTCCTGATGCACATTCTAGCCTAAGTTCAATAGTTCAATAGAGAGATTGTGTATGAGGCATCAATGTCTGATCACATTCCTTTAATTATGTCACTTGACTGTGCTAGCCTTCCTGAGATGTCTCAGGAGGTCAATGGGGCCCGTAAGGTTAAACTGAACTGTGCTCATACTGCAGTAGATCTGACATACTTTTGAGCAATATATCTCTGCCCAAGGATGCTATTTCATGTTCTGATGTAAATTGTAATATTAGTTCTCACCGTGATGACCTTTGTACTTTGTATGAACGTATTGTGGGATCTGTGTGTGAGGCCAGCTGGACATTGTTTCTTTATCCTTATAAAAGAAAGAGCATCAAGCCAGGGTGGAATAAATATGTGGCAGTTTATCACGCTGAAGCTAAAGTTGCATTTGAGGCCTGGGTTCAGGCAGGCAGGCCAAGAGAGGGGCCAGCCTCAAAAAGGGTACTAATGCAAGCTTTAAATATGCACTACGTTATGTCAACAAACATGAGAAAGAAATAAGAGCGGACTCTATGGCTGAAAAGCTCCTTGGTAGTGATGTTACTGGCTTTTGGAAGGAGGTGAGCGCTCTGGACAGGGACAGTACATCATTACCATGCAACGTAGAGGGGGTCTCTGGGGCTGATAACATAGCAGAGTTGTGGAGGCAACATTACTTTGACCTATTTAATTGTGTTAAAAGTGAACCGTGTGAAGTTGGCCCTCTTGTCAATAGTGAAACAGTTGGAATTACAGCCAATGAGATTTATCTAGCTTTTACACAGGTAGCTGATAATAAAGCTAGCGGATCAGATCACATTACTGCAGAGCACCCGAAATGGGCCAACCCAAAGGTTTCAGTTCTCCTTGCCATTTGTTTACTGGCTTTATGTCTCATGGGGTGTTACCAGACTCTTTGTTGTCCATTACTTTGGTGCCTGTCATGAAGGACAAAGCGGGTGTAGATAATTATAGACCTATTGCCTTAGCTAGTGTATTATCAAAAGTCCTGGAACGAATTTTATTGTTGTTATTGTTTATTTGTATAGTTCAGATAACCAGTTTGGTTTCAAGGTCAAGCATGGTACTGATCAATGTATCTATGCACTTAAGGAAATGGTAGGAACCTACAGAAGACAAAAATCCTCTGTTTTTGACCGAGTTAACCACCACAAGCTGTTTTTAAAATTGAGCCAAAGAGGGGTTCCAAATAGTATAATCAAGATCCTGGCTTTTTGGTATTCCAATCAGAGCATACAAATCAAATGGGGGGATGTATTCTCAAATCCGTTTGGTGTTGGTAATGGCATCTGTCAGGGGGGATACTATCACCGGCCTTTTCTAATATTTACATGGATGGCCTGTCTGACCAGCTAAGACAATGTGAGATAGGATATATGATGAGTAACATGCTAGTGAACCATCTCATGTATGCAGATGACTTGGCTGTTGTCTGTCCTAGCAGTGCAGGGTTTCAGGAGCTGTTGAATATCTGTTCCAATTGTGGTGTTGAATTTGAGGTGAAATATGATGCCAAAAAGAGGTTATGATCTGTAGAGTGAAATAGGGTAAATACCTTATTTCTCCATCTTTCCATCTTGTGGGGCAAGTGCAACTGTTGGTTCCAAAATTAAGCATTTGGGTCCCATTCTTAACAGATCAAATGTCAGATGATGAGGGCATGTTATATATGCAGGCTAACATGCTTGCCAGGAAGTACTGCTGGTGTTCTGATACTGTCAAGATAAACCTCTTTAAAGCATGTTCTACTGCTTTTTACACGGCCCCCTTGTGGGTAAAGTACAAAAAGGCAAGCTTCAATAAGCTGCGGGTCGCTTATAATGATTGTTTGCAGTTTCTACTTAGGAAACCTAGGTGGTGTAGTGCAAGTGAATTGTTCTGTCAAACAGGAGTTATTACTTTCTCCGCTTTACTGAGGAATTTGATGTATAAATGTATCAGTCGCTTGAATTCTTCTTGTAACTCTGTCATTTCACATCTGATTGACCCGAGGTTCAGTGCTTTGCGGTACCAGTCACCCTAATGGGATTACTGGTATAGCTGTCTTATTTATTTGGTGTCTGTCTCCTGTATCTTGTTTTATTTTCCGGACCGTGAGTCTAATAATAAAGGCTATCTATCTGTATTACTTTAAGAAATGTCAGTCTGGAAAATTGCAAGAACTTTGAATGTGTCCCCAAGTGCAGTCGCAAAAACCATTAAGCGCTACAACGAGACTGGCTTACACGAGGACCGCCCCAGGAAAGGAAGACCAAGAGTCACCTCGGCTGCTGAGAAGTTCATCCTAGTCACCAGCCGCAGAAATCGCAAGTTAACAGCAGCTCAGATTAGAGACCAGATGAATACCACACAGAGTTCTAGCATCAGACACATCCCTAGAACAACTGTTAAAAGGAGACTGCGTGAATTAGGCCTTCGTGTTCAAATAGCAGCTAGGAAATCACTGGTAAGGAGAGGAAACGAGCAGAAGACATCTATTTGGGACAAGAAACACAAGGAATGGAGATTAGACCAGTGGAAATCTGTGCTTTGGTCTGATGAGTCCAAATTTGAGATCTTTGGTTCCAACCGCCGTGTCTTTGTGTGATGCAGAAAAGGTGAACGGATGGATTCTACATGCCTGGTTCAATTCAATTCAATTCAATTTTATTTATAGTATCAATTCATAACAAGAGTTATCTCAAGACACTTTACAGAT
>NC_048418.1:22500681-22547143 GCF_013103735.1 Etheostoma cragini | reverse complement strand
TAAGCTGTTGCTATGCAGAAAGTCACACAGCTGTTTTGCGACTGCTTTCTCAAGAATCTTAGAGAGAAATGGAAGGTTCCCACTGTGAAGCATTGAAGAGGAGGTGTCATGGTATGGGGGTAATTTGCTGGTGACATTGTTGATTATTTATTCCAAATTAAAGGCATAATGAACCAGCATGGCTACCACATCATCCTGCAGCTTGAGTGCTGCGCCTCCACAGTCACCGGAACTGAACCCAATCGAGATGGTTTGGAGGGAGGTGGACCGCAGAGTGAAGGAAAAAGGGCCAACAAGTGCTGAGCATCTCTGGGAACTCCTTCAAGACTGTTGGGAAACCATTTCAGGTGACTACCTCTTGAAGCTCTTCAAGAGAATGCCAACAGTGTGCAAAGCAGTAATCAGAGCAGAGTGTCCACTCTGAAGACACTAAAATATAAGATATGTTTTCAGTTATTTCACTTTTTTGTTAAGTACATAGTAATTCCATATGTGTTCATACATAGTTTTGATGCCTTCAGTGATAATCTACAATGTAAATAGTCATGAAAATAAAGGAAACACACTGAATGAGAAGGTGTGTACTGTATTTGTTTTTAAATTTACAATATGAACAGCTGTTTACTTTGAATATTAGCCTATAAGTTAGGTTAAGAACATGATGGAATCTGTTCGGACGTACAGTGTGAAAGCATTTTGGTCAGTAACAATCCATTGTTTTTGTCTTGGTGGAGATTGTTTGCACAAGATGTTCAAGCAGTTTGTGTCAAATCAACAAGAAATGTGTAAATTGTATAGCCTACACAGACATATGTTTTGTTAATTGTGTTAAGAGTTTAGGAAAGTTGTTTAAAGGATTGAAAAAAAATTCATTGCAATCGTAAAAAAGTCAGTACAGTTCACTGCCTTATTTGATGATTAGCAGATGCCAAACTGTGGTGATAGTGGAGACCCTGGTCCACTTATTTAATCAATATTGCTCCGCTGTTTTGGATTCAGTGGCTCCGTTACAAATCAAGATTTAAATCTTCTGTCAAATCCTTACCTTGAATAAATGGGTAAATTCCTAATTTCATCCAACAAGGCAAATTCCAAAAGTTTTCTTTTGATACTACAAACATTCTTGTCCCTCTTTCAGCTTATTATTAAGCACTTTGTGATTTTGTATCTGTGTCCCGAACGTGTCATAAACATTATAAACAAGTCATGGTTAGGGTTCATGTGCCATGACTGTGTCATGTCGCTCTTATGTAGTTACCTTCAATTAAAGTGTTCCCAAAGAGTTTATGGCTGTACAGTAGGTATAAAGTTCTCAGGTGTTTTCACAGCGACACAGTGACCGCGCTGCTCCTGGGTTCATCAGCCGCTCATCAAAGGATTAGGAATGGGTGGAGGGGGGTACATTAGTGTGCATTATATCCCTGAGGAGCTCCATTCAGCAGCTGAACACACAGTCTCAGTTCATTGACTTCTTGGCAGCTGATGAAACCTGCTCTTTTGTTTCCACGCAGACACCTGGAAGGCTGATGTGTGGCACAAAAACAACCTTTATTCCCTCCATTGTGTCTCCTCTCTGTCTCCTTCCTTCTTCCCATGTCAGAATTCATTACATGAAAGTTGGCAAACATCACTTTTCTAGTCTCATCTTTGTCTGTCCTTCTTTTATTACCTCCAACCATTTCCTGTATCTCATTTTATCTTGGATTAATCACATTACTGCACCTTAAAGCAGTCTTAATGGTCTTTTTGTTGTCTGTCTGAGGTGGTTGTAGCCCGGATTGTGCTGTAGTAACTTCAAGAGTTTCAGAGCAACGGCGCCTCTGCTAAAAAGCCCCGGGAAAGAACTTTTTTTGGTAGAACATGTGAATGTTCAAAGGTTGTCGTGAAACAGAAAACTCAGATTGGACAGATAATCTAGCTAGCTGTCTGGATTTAACCTGCAGAGATCTGAGGACCAGTAAACCGTAGTCTGCAGAAATTGGTTATCGCGTGAAAGTCGCAGGACAACACCATTGCGTAAACATAGCGTACTGAAAAATCTAGAGAGAGTTGTGTAGAGCTTAATTAACTTTGTCGCAACTCATTTGGCAATGATTTGAATGTACAGCTGTCATTAATATGAAATGGTTGCACACAACAGTATAGCTTTAACACATGGACCTTGACGAAACAAAGAAATCATTCATGAATCCGGATAATAATCAACATCTTATCTTACTTTACTGAATATGTTACAGGGTAGTACTGGACCATTTTGTTATTATTTAAAATTATATATAATTGTGTAATTATTAGTGCTGTCAAACAATAAAAATATTTCTTTGCGATTAATCACATATTTTTTATCTATTCTAAATGTCCCTTGATTTCTTTTTGTCCCATTGTTTTCTCATTTTAATGCTCTTATCAACACGCAAAAGTGGATTTCTTGCTTTGAACAAATGTTTTATTTAAATTTTTTTTTTGAAAACATTGGCATATAGCTTACTGTAGTGTTCAATTACACATGTAACAATCTTGCAAATAATCTCTACCACAATGTAAATTGCCCATCAATAAAAGGTTAAAAACAATAATTTGACGGGGGGATTGGCATCAGCTGTGTGCTTGGCCATCAAGAGGTATTTCAACCTGGACGTGCTGGGATGATAGCTCAGTTCACAATGACAAAACACTTTGGACAGATCACTTTGGTCTGATCAATGGAACCATTTGGCAAATTTTAAAAAGGAAACTTTCCATCCAGAGTTAACTATTTCATCATTTAGATCTGATGACTACAAAATGGCACTTCTCTCCTCTTTACCTTTCATTAAAATGAACGACTTCAAGTCTTAAGTCGTGAAATCATGAAGGCACCAGTGTTTGCAAATATTTGCGATTTGGGATGGGAAGACATAAACATATGGTAGCTCATACTAAGAATTGACCAAATAACCATCACTGTCGTAAATAGTGAGAACAGTGTTTTACAAGAGTCTGATTGTCAAAATTATTGCTTTGACATAATGTGCATGGCCTATTATGGAATGTTCTGTAGTTACAGAACCCACATTCCACAACGACTAGCCTATAACACTCATCATTTTGAAGGCAGCCGAGGAGACAGAGAGACAAGAAAGCTGTCTCACATCCGACTAGGCTTCAAATTGATTCTCTGCTCTTTGCTCTGGTCATGATTTCTTCTGCTTTACCTCAAACTGGCACGTGGAAAACTTGCTACTGGTTTAATCTTTCCTTCCTCCAGACAGACAGCAGACAGAAAAACGCTTGGTGGGCTGGAGGTGGTGGACAAAGGTCAAGATTGAGATGAAGAATTCATGATTTTGGATTGCTTCTGTTTTACATTCCGCTCGTCTTAGATTTTTTTCCTCCCACATAAGAAGTTGCACATTTACGCACAAGGCAACTCAAAGTGCTTTACATAAAACGTCAAACATTAAAAAGCAAAGAGCCAAATAGGGATTACAAATAAAAACTAAGATATTAACGAACTCAAATTTAATAGCACATAAAAAATACATAGTTCAGTATAACAATTGATACAAGAATGGTAAAATTCACTGTTCCGTATTAAAATTTAGTACAAAATAAAATACAAAGACAAAATTCCCTGTTCAGTAAAAAAAAAAAAAGGAAAAGCAACATTGATCAGAAAGGTCTTCAGCCTTTTATTTAAAAGAGCTGAGAGTTGGGGCGGGCACTAAAAGATCTCAAAACTATTTTGGGCCTAAACCATTTAGAGAATTATAAACCAGCAAAATTATTTTGAAATTAACTCTTTGAGGCACAGGAAGCCAGTGTAAGGACTTCAGAACTGGAGTGATGTGATCCACTTTTTTGGTCCTTGTGAGAACTCAGGCTGCAGCATTCTGAATCAGCTGCAGCAGTCTAATATGTTTTTTAGGGAGACCTGTAAACACACAAGTCTAGTAAAGATAAAAGCATGGACAAGTTTTTCCAAATTTTGTTGAGACATTGTCCTCTAATCCTTGATATGGTCTTAAGATGGTAGTAGGCTGACTTCGTTATTGTTTTAATGTGGCTGTTGAAATTCAGATCAGAGTCCACGACTCCACCATGATTTTTTGCTTTGTCTGTTGTTTCTAACAGTGCCGTTTGACATTCAATTGCTCTTCCTTTGCTCCAAAAACAACTACCTCAACCTCTTGGCACATCCAGTCATGCTATAGTCTCCTGGCGTTTTACATAGTTTTGTGTTTTCCACATAGCTATGGTGACTTATCTTGTTGTTATCCATAATCCGAGCCAGTGGAAGCTTGAAGACGTTGAACAGGAGAGGTCCCAGAATTGAGCCTTGGGGAACATCATAATTTTACGCTCAGATCAGAATCAGCTTTATTCGCCAGGTATGACACATACGAGGAATTTGACTTGGGTTGGAGCAAGCCTCCGGGTGGCAGCTATGGAACAGCGCCACCATACGCTTTCTCGAAAAGAAACAATGCAGACAGTAACATATTATACAATACATAACAACATCACAACATAATGCACAAGACAACACACAGTTCATGTGGTCACAAGAAGGAATTTTTTGAGGTGGCTTGGGATGGTGGGAGAAAGATACATATTCTTTAGATAGGATTCAAACCAGTTTAGAATTGACCCAGAAAGGCCAACCCAGTTTTTCAATCAATCTAATAGCTCATGGTTGACCATGTTGAATGCAGCACTAGGCTTAAGCAACACCAACACTGAGGTTTTGCCCCTATCTGTGTTAAGGTGGATGTCATTAAAGACTTAAACAAGAGCTGTCTCAGTGTTGTGGTGTGGTTGGAAACCCGACTGGAAGGCATCAGAACTGTTGTTTACTGACAAGAACAGGTTGAGTTGTAGAAATACTGCTTTTTCAATGATTTTACTGATTTTAATTGGAAGGTTTAATATTGGCCTATTACTCATTAGTGACGTATCTAGGTTGTTCTTTTTTAAGAATGACTGCGGTTTTTAGGGACACTGGGAAGAACCCATTAACTGCCGTTTTAGCTCAGTGGAAGCTTGTAGACGTAGCTGCAGCTACTCAGTGTTGCCTGCATTGATTCAGGTCAGGGGGTTTTCAATCAAAAGTACTCGCAAATTTATAGTGATCAAGATTAACATAAAAATTGGCCAGAATTCTTCTTTTCTGCATTTACAGTTTGTCTAATTTTCTGAATTTCATCTGTGAAGAAGGAGGCAAGGTCATTGCAGGCCTTGGTAGATAATAGTTCAGATGCTACTGTTACTGGAGGGTTTGTTAATCTATCAATAGTAGCAAACAAAGTATATGAGTTGTTGTTGTTTCTGGCAATAATGTCAGAGAAGAAGGACTCCCTTGCATTTCTTAGTTGAATGTTACAAATGTGAGGCCTCTATAGGAGTCACAATGGACCTGGAGAGTAGATTTTTGCAACCTTTGTTTAGCTTTTCGACAATCTCTGTTTTCTGTTCCTTACCAGTGTGGCATTTCTTCATGGATATCTTTTATTTCAGTGACAGTTTTGACCTTACCAACATCAATAATTTTTGTAATTTTACAATTGAAATTATCTACAAGCTCAGTTACTGAGACCCCAGAAAGAGCACGTGTGGAGAAGACAAGCTGAATAATTCACTAGTGTTCTCAGTGATGTACTTATTTTTTGATCACCCATGTTTGAACACTTTTTTGTACAGAGATGCCATTAAAGAAAAGACAGGAATAATCAGATAGAGCAACATCAGTCACCTAGACATTGCAAGTGTTCAGATCCTTGGAGATAATCAGGTCTAAGGTGTGTCTCTTATTGTGTGTGGCCTGTGTCAGCTGTGTCAATATTGCCAGCGGTGATGATTTGAAAAACTGGTTTTAAATGATCTTGGACTATTTTTTTAAAGCTTTCAAGCAAGACTGTCCTTGCCAAAAAAGTGCATCACTTGTTTTTACAAGTAGCAATTACAACCCTTGTTTACATTTTATTGTATTGCATCAGTTGTGGTAAGGATGCCTCCTTGGCGCCTCCCTACGGAGGTGTTCCAGGTATGTCCAGCTGGGAGGAGGCCTCGGGGAAGACCCAGGACTAGGTGGAGGTATTACATCTCCAAAAAAAAAGACAATAAAGTCAGTAGCATGGGCAGAAATCACAGTGTGGAACACAGAGAAAATGGTTTTGATACGTGACATGTAGGTAGACAAAGTAGATACATTCAGGACAGGGTCAAACCAAATTCCCCGGCCCGTCTGTTATGCTCTGCTTCTGCCAATCGGCTCGCTTGCTGTCTCAATGAGGTGGGGTGGCAATAGCTCAGTCCATAGGGAGTTGGGTTGGGAAAGTAGGGTGGTTGGACATGCCAGTTCATCTCCTGTGCTCTGCCAAGGGGCTCTTGAGCAAGGCACTAACCCTCCCCCCCCCCCCCCCCCCCCCCCCCCCCCCCCCCCCCCCCCCTCCCCCGAAATGCCCCGGGCGCCTGTCCAGCCGTCACTGCCCCCTCACTCTGAAATCTCTCCATTTCTGCATTTACAAGTCCTGGGCATGTGTGTGTATTTCAGTCCTGTGTGTAATGTGTGATCTAACGACAGATTAAAGAAATTGTAATTTCCCTTGCAGGATTATTATTAAATTAACATTATCATTTAAACGGGACACCCACCTCAACTGTTTGCTGTCCTGGCTCCACAATGGTTAGGATTGTAACTTGTGTGTGAATCCGTTGGCTCATCCTTTGCACTCTCTGCCGGCACTCTCTATGCCGGCACTCGGCATTCAGTGTGCATATTCAGAAAATAACGTGAGTCACGCTGTCTTTTCAATTGTGTTTTTGCTTACCTTGTCATGTCACTTTGCTAAACCTGCGCACCGCTGGCTGGGTTCCTTTTTTTGCCAGACATGTGCCGTGAACCCTTTTTTTGAAGCCTGTGCAGTTGTGGGTAGTAAACTCACATCTCTTTTGTTCATTGGTATAATTTGTTTAATTTATGTGTTGATTGATCACTGTCTAACTGTATTGTTTATTTTTATTTTATTATTAGCCCAGCATTTGTCTTTTGTGGCTGTACCATTCACACTTTATGTGAAACACACAAATGTCAGTGAACATATTTCCACAGTGGTTACATTTTCTTCACAGACAACCTTGACCTCCCAACAAAATTATGGATTGTTTTTGTAGTACTTCCAAATGTTAACACACAACATCCCACAATAGCAAAAACAATATTCCAAACCTTAGATTCAGTATAAAAACCTCTGCTTCTGCAATGATATCAGTTCAAAAACAATTTATCTCAGCTGATAATAAACAAACAATTGAGAATAATTGACACACAGCTGATTTATGTTTGGATAAATTGGGCCAACCACAGCTGATTCCAGTCTGGTTTAGACTCAGTGGCTGGGGTTATTTTTTCTATTACATTCACACTTATACAGTAATAGGAGAACTTTGACAAGTGATGTTTTTGGAAACAGACAAAGACAAACACTGTAATGTCTGGACGAGGAAGAGTAAGAACAAGGGGCCCAGGGAGAAGAGCAGGCCCAAGGAGAGGGCAAGGTAGAGGTGTAAGAATGCTATTCTTACACATTCTCACTTGACATGTCAAAAAGGCCACAGTAATGCACATGTTGAATTTTTTTCCCTCCAAAGAATGCAACGTCTTCCACCCTCTGGGGGAAGAGGAAAGCTCCTCAATAATTATCGAGAGCTTTCTATTGTAGAAATGGTTGTTAAAAAATAATGCAAAAAAACTGCATGTAATTCAAACTAAAATTGTGGAGGACGATGAGATATTTGACAATATTGATAGCATCAACCTCATAACCATTACACGGACATTGTCCAATACAGAGTGCCGATGAAGCAGCTCCACACATTTCCCTTTGAGAGGAACAACAAGAGAGGCAAAGAGCTGCAACAACAATATGTTCAGCTATAATGTATATTCAAATAAATTTGCAGTTCTACAAGCTTTGTCTTTTGCAAGTAGGTAACCTACACAGTAATAGGTTAAAGTACAGTATGTCATAGAGAAATGTCATGAATTACATCATTTTTGTTTCAGAGTTATAGAATTGGAGGCCAACCAGGCCCCTCATGAATTCATATACATAGATGAGGCAGGATTCAATCTGGCCAAAAGGCGTCGCTATGGACAAAATGTAATCGGAAAAAGGGCCACAGTTGATGTGCCATGACAGAGAGGGGCAAACATTACCAGCAATTGCAAATCCAGGATTACTCCTTCACAGATGTCAGTTTGGACCCTACAATACAGAGCGCCTCCTTGCCTTTCTCTATGATCTCCACCAGTGCATGGTTCCAGAGCAGGATCGGGAGGGTAAAAACATGAGTCCCTTTGCAATCACCTTCCATCATCTGCAAGCAATAACAACATTGTTTCAAGGGTGGAAGGAAGGACTAGTACGTCTCTTCCTTCCACCCTATTCACCTTTCCTCAACCCCATAGAGGAGTTATTTTCTGCATGGAGGTGGAAGGTTTATGACCATAAGCCACATGACCAGATGTCCCTGCTTGAAGCCATGGACGCTGGCTGCAGGGACATCACCTAAATACATTGTTCTTGTATTTTATTTTATTTTAATACAGATTAAAGTGGAGAGAGAGTGGGAAAGACATGCAGGTTGGAACCGAACCACTGGCTAAAGACTAAGGCTATGTGCATGGGTATGCACTCCACCAGGTAAGCTACCCAGGAGCCCATGTGCTCAACATGTCACAACATGTTTCTACAAGGATGCACTGCTCCAAAATGGAGCCATTTGTTACACTAATAATTGTTTGGTATCAATAAAGAGTATGCTCTAGACTCTGTATTTGTATTCAAAATATTAAGACAACCACTTAGTTTTTTTATCAGTAATTCATTTTCTCTTTCATGTTTTTGGTTGCAGCAAACAATTCCAACTGGTTTGTCTTCATGTTAAGATCTTCTGAGCTGCATATTTTGCATGGAATGAAAGTTTATCCGTTCATTTACTTCACGCCTGACCTGATCACCTCTCCATTGTGTATCATTTTAATTTTGTTTCAATAGCGAGTGCAGTTAAATGCTTGACATGTGGAACTTATGATTTTCAATCTCTGGAGAAGAATGTATGAGGTGCAATTAGCCAGCAGGGCCATTAGGCTGTCTGTCAGGCCTTGGCGAGTCGAGTCAGCGGGGGCCCTTCGGCTGCGTTTTCCCTGCAGGGCCTAATGAGGCTTGTCCGAGCCAAGGGCAGCTCAGACATGGGAAACCCCGATTCATTTCTTTGCAACTTAACGGCCGGAGCTGACATTTCTTGATTATTTTCGTCTTATCTTTCAGTGATCTTTTAAAGGTCTTCAAAACAAATAGTAAAAAGTGAAAAAGTAAATATAAAATAAGATCCTGCCTTCTTAATCTGCAGTGGAAATGTTTTCAAAACCAAAAGCTTCTTTTTTTTTAAATTTAAAGCACGTCCACCTTTCATGTCAGAGCAGCCTCAGCAATTAACATGCTTTCCTTCACTTAGCTCAGAAGCGATTTAGCTCCCTTTGTCACATATCATCCTTTGGGTGGAGCTGAACGAACGGATTGGATTTGGTTTACAAGGATGTCTGTGTGTTATGGATTTGCATGTTTAAGGAAGGTCAAGGCTAAAGAGAATGTTTGAAAGGCCAAATTTCTACTTTGTTTTATCAAAGGTCAGTAAACACGATGGGGTGACCTGGCCTCTGACATCAGAGGAGAGGATTCCCATGAGATTAAGCATTAAAAACACAAACACACACTAAAATTAAATGAAGCTCTTATTAGCTGCGTCGCTAAAAGCCGGACACATCAATAGCAGGTCTGGGCTTTGTGCCATACCGCCTCTATAAACCTGCGACACACTGGTTGGTGTTTAGGATTCACAGCAGGAATTCACCTCTCAAAGGAAGTAAATTACCAACCAAAAGCATCAACAAATTACACTATTGTTGTGTGTTAGCGAGGCCTTAGAGAGGACATTGATGGGAGTCGAGGCGATGCTAATTCCTTCAGGTATGAGCTGGCAGGTTGGCTGTGATCTCCGTATTTTTAGCTTCCTCATTCTGTTCCAGACGCCACGCTCAGACTGTGAAAAATGGCTGATAATTACACAGAGCTGAGAGGGATGGGACTGGGCCTAGTCCAGCTCTGCTGATGGGAAGAATGGTTTGGCTCCAACGGCCCACAATCCTCTGCTCTGTTTCCTTCCACAATGCCATTGGCTGGTTAAGATGAAGCTGTAAGCTAATCATAATTACAGAACATCTCACAAGTATTGTTGAAGAGAGATGCTATTGGCTCAAAGTCCAGAGCCAATCCCAGCGGCTGTAAGTGAAGAAAACCAAAACTTGATCCTGTTGCTTTTTTCCCTTTTTGGGAGCTGTTTTTTCTTATATTCTGTTTTTTTCATTATCTGATGTTCAAAAGTCAAAGTCCAATTAGCTTTGTTATTCTCCCTATGTATTTCGGACACTGAGAAACTTTGCTGCAAGAGTTACAGACACAAAGCAACAAGCACAGGATTAAAACTACAAGACAAATGTCCAGTAAACATATGGGTTACTCAAAGAACCGTCCAAATCGCAGATTACAAACTACCATTTTCTACTAAATGAAATAAAAAAGCCATCCTTCCTTCTTTCCATTCACACATACATGCCTTAAAACCACTCAATCCTACTTCCAAACTCATTCATGCACTCAGTCTTAGATAAAAAACAAACAATTAAAACAATTGCATTTATCCATTCATAAATCACATTGACAGATAAACATTAAAGAATTCATAGTCATACGTTCATCGCTGCTCATTAATGAGCTTATCTGCGAGAGGAACAAATGAGTGCTCACACGTTATATATATACACAGCGGAAGCCTGTACCTCTTTCCTGAGTTCAACAGCTCAAAGTGTGGAAACAAAACGAGATAGTTATCAGACAGAATGGTCTTAGCCCGCCTGATTGTTGCCTGATCAAAAAGCTTCTGTGGGTTGAGAAGTGCAGGTGTTCCCCTAATTTTACCTTCCGTTTTAACCAGATTGAAAATCTGGCTTTTAGATTTTACAGTTAAATTCCCAAACCAGCTAGTAATACCAGACCAAAGAAGACTCTATTGTTGCTCTAGAGAAGAATAACATGATATTTTTGCAGACCCCAAACACTGGAGACGCTGATGAGTTCTGGCACAGACATTTTTTTACATGTGGGCACCAACTCAAGTCATTGTCAATGTACACTCCTAGATATTTAAAGGAGGACACCCGCTTGATGGCATGACCATTGATGGCTACAGGGCTCTGGTCTCCAACATGATCTGGGGTCTGCCAGCATTTCCACAGTTTTGCTTGTGTTAATATGAAGTTGGTGTGAATCACACCACAGCAACTTGGTTGACGGTTGTATTGCTTTCTTTAGTAACCAAACTGAGAAGGACAGTGTCATCTGATGTTGGTTTATATGTTGGTTTGGCTCAGAGCAGATGCAGTCATTTGTGTCCAATGTCAACAAAAGGGGTGAACTGACACACCCTTGGGGGGGGGGGCAGTGCTGCACACTGTTCGGTCAGACAGGGCGGAGTTAAACTTCACCTGCTGTGGCCTGTTTGACAAGAAAGAGTGATAACACCAGATAAAGAAGGGATTTACATTTAACTGAACGAGTTTCCTAAGCATGATATCTGGATCATGCTATCAGAATTATAAAAAGACTATTTTCTTTAGCAGAAGCAATACAATTGCATTTAAATCAATGAACTCCCATATAATCATTATTTTGTCTCAAATTATTGATTTTTTTGGTAAGTAAACATGTGATAAGCGGGATGATGTAGAGCAAGGCAGTTGTTATGGACAGATTTATTCAACCCCCTCCACAGTATCCCTCATTCAATGCTTGCTCTCAAGAATCCCTGGGTTTATAAGAAGGCATAGTTTATTAATCTCAATAAATTTTTAATTACGGTAAACAGCATTCATTTAATCACAATTAAGATTCTGTACTGCTGAAAGTCAACATAACAGCATCAGTTTTCATTTTCATATTTATTGATTACATAAAGAAACTGATGATATGGTTTGAGATTTTTTTTCTTCTCTTTAGTCGGGTCAGGGCATTCATTAATTCCATCTCGACAAAAAGGGAATATTAAGCATGTAATTAGTCTTGGCAGAACAAAATGAGAGTAACTATGAATAAATGACCTGCCGAACGCCACGGCTCTCTAAAAACCTTTGAGGAGAATTAAAATGTATAGGTAGGGACAACATAGAGGCAAAACATACACGAAGAAGACCATTCTACACCTCCTCTCGCTCCTCTCCTCTCATCTCCTCTGATTACCTATTACCACATTATGTGCCTTCCTGGCCCTAAAGGAACAATAACCCATTAACCCTTTGAACCTGCAGCCACTGAAGCACAAACAGCTCCACTCTGATTCAGTGGAGTCATTAGCATCTCCATTTATTCACCACACGCAGCAGTTCAGCTCCTGTAGATAACAGTTCAAACAGCCAATGGACTTAACAACCTTCAGTTGCTGAGAAGTGGCTCATTACAGCAGAGCAACTCATCCATCCATCCATCCGTCCATCCAATTTTCTCTGCTTATCTGAGGCAGCATGCTAAGCAACGTTTTCCAGCTCTTCCTGGGGAACCTCAAGGCATTCCAAGGCCAGACAAGACAAGCATGTTCTGGGTTTACCCCGGGGCCTCTTACCATTGGGACGTGCCTGGAAAACGGGAGGCACCCAGGAGGCTTCCTGGTCAGATGTCTGAACCACCTCAACTGGGCATGGACTTAGTTGTTCCCAACACTCAGCATTGGAGAGAAAGTCACAGTTGAAATAAAGCTGTGCAGGTGCAACATTACGACACCAAATCAAAAGATGATTGGTGACATTTCGATGACACAGTCCTGAGCTCTGAGAAACATTTCAGCTCACTAAATTGTCGTGTGATTGCTTGACCTTTCGCAGCAAAGTGCTGATGGGAGATAAGGTGCTTAACTTATTCTGTGTCAGTCGGAGCATTAGTGTCGGCGTAAATCAAGTCTGACCTTTGACGGGACTCTGACATGAGGTAAAAAAAAGTGTCTGACAGCATAACGCACAGGTGTCGACGTTTCAAGAGCATCAAGTTCTTCTTCAAGGAAACTGCTGTGCAAGGTTTCATCATCCAAGGCTTCATTCAATCTTATTGAGATTAATGTTACATCCATAATGATGGATGACACATACAGTAGGATGTAAAACGTGATGGGAACTATAAAGCGGAGCCTTGAATGTCAGCAAAAAATAATGTATCTGTTGCTACAGAACATCAAAAAGGCAGGCTGTTCTCATGAACCATTCGGACACATAGCTACAAAACATGAAGCACCGTAATTCGTATGTACAAATTTCTGCATAGGAGAGAGACGGGATGATTGGAATACAGGACAAATGAAACCTTCCAGTTTTCTCTGAATGCAATGATAGATAGACTTCCTTAAGTCAAAACATAGGGCATGTTAACCTACTCCTATCTGCCTGTTGTTTCCTTTTATAACGGAGTTACAGTTGATAAATGAGTTTTGATGGCCCAAAGTAAACTTCATTAGCGGTTACATTTTTCCGATTATTAAAGAGTGTTTTTCATTCAAAGGTTTGACTACATGCTTATTCAGTAGACCAGTTAGTGTTCTCCACAATCCCAGACTTTCATATTGCATGCTTGTTTACATACGAAGCAAAACAGGCCGTAATGGCATATGTCTACAGCATGTATGACGGTTGAAACAACTGTTTCAATCGTCCCTGACCTGGCTTTAACTCCATCGATTTTAAGTAAACAAACACTAGATGTGTTTATAGAATAATTCATGGAGGTGCAACATGGAAAAGCAGTTTTAAAAAGATGAAAATATATTTGGGTCTACCAAGTAGGGGGTTAAGTTTTCCTATGTTATCCTATGGAGACTGACATGCTGTGGTGGGTATTTGGATGTGCAGTGGTCTAACCCACATAAAAAGCTTAAAAGAAACATGACATAAATGGAAACACGTACTGTTCTAGATATACAAATGGTAGACTCATCCACAGGGCATGATATTTCAATACCTGTTTTGTACACGGTTCACGATGGCGGCAAACACACATTCTTGAAGATGTTGTAGCCGAGCATCAATCTAAAATGACACGTTTTGGGAGTACCATTCATGATATGTAGTAAAATATGGAGGTTGTGGAAAGTTTATATGGCTTAAACGGAGTGTTTCATTTATTCATTCATTGAATGAAACATCACGCACGTCCCACTTTTGCAGTCATAACTCCTGAACGGTTTTGTTCAAAAGCTTAAAGTACAACTGTATTAGACATATGACAGGTGTAGGTTGCTAGTGACAAAATATTAGCTTTCAGTGCAATATGATATGAGCCCCCACAACTCCCCCACACAGTCAATAGTAACCAAGGAGTAGAAGCACACATGATGAACTCTTCAGAGGAGGTCATTATCTTCCCTCAAGGTTCACGGTGGTAAAGTCCTGGGACAACACAATCTTCTGAACATGGCCATACTAAAAAAATACAGATTGTGTGGAGCTGATAATCTTAATTAGGTCTGTAGCAACTCATTTGGCATTGGCTTGACTGTAACAGACGGTCATTAATATAAAAAAGTTACGCACAAAAGCTTTAACCCTCATGTTGTCCTCGGGTCAAATTGACCCATTTTCCTATATCAATATTTTTTTAACCAGCCAATTGTAATCACCCCAAATAACATGATAGATTCCACACAACGCTCTTTGGGGTGATTTTGAGGCGTTGTATTCAATTTTATAGCATTTGAAGTTTTTTTGAAATAGTATTGAGTAAAAGTTGACATATTCCAGTCTGTGATTATCCATCAAATCCATTCCTTTCATTTTAGTCTAAAATATTCCTAATTTCCAATTTTAAAACTCAAACATTAGGTATAATTTCCTCTAAATGAGGTTTATTGACCATAGATTTAAAAAATAACTGTAAAACTAAAGGTAATAAGTTAGTGTAAGGTAGTGTTGAAAATGTCAAAAAGGGACAAACATTGGAAAAAAATGCATCAAAAGTGTTGAAAAAAGGGACAAAAACGTAAGAAAAATTTAAAAAAAACATCCACAGAAAGAATCAACAAAATGGTTGACTTTCAATTTTGACGGGACGACAACACAAGGGTTAATCCAAAACCACAATCCTTTTCCCAAACTTAACAAATTGTTTTGGTGCCTAAACCTAACAGTTGTCCCCTCATAACGATCACTTTTAGTCGACTACACTTACTGTCACCTTGAGGTGCCCTGTACCATTCTTTACTGCACACCTGTACCGTCAATTTTGCAGGAATCATATGAATTGGTGTGCATAAACCTTTGTACAAATCATACAAATCTTTCTTGACCAAGCGTTGAAAAAGGAGTTGGTGGAGACCAAACCAGAGCTAGAAAGAGCGTATGAACATTGAACTCAAACACAACTCCAAATGAAATGTTTTGCATTGTGAATGTTCTTTTGTGTTTCAGGGGTATCAGCTTTTTCCTGTCGCCTCACTTGCTGCCACCACGTGCGTTGCAGCACGTGATTTCCTCTCCTGCAGCGCGCAGCTCTTGGAAACAACTAATGCTCAGCGTTATTGTAATGGAAGCAGACTGCTGCAAGGAAATGTTCTCACCTGTTGTGGAATTGAGGTCAGAGCTTTTACAAGGTTTGTTTTGTTGGTGAATGTGACAGCTGCCAGTAGCATCTTACCTTTCTCACTTCCTCTCTCGCTCTCTCTTTCTCTGGCGGTCAATAATCAATGTTTACATGGAGAAATAGTTTGCTCAGATCAACACTGTTGCTGTCAGCAGGAGACTGGTCAAGGGAACATAAATGTCAGCTGCTACAGGAAGCGGCTCTGCAGAGAAAAATGGTTGACCGCAAGAAAAACAGATGAGGAGTGAGATAAAGAAAAGAGGGAACAAGCAGATGAGAGACAGATGGACAGGAAGAGGACAGCATCGGCACAATGAGAGAGAGAAAGATGCAAAGGAGGAAAGGACACATGTGAAGGAGAAACTGGATCTAAATGGAGAGTGTAGCCTGAGGCAGAGCTAACTGCATTAAGAGTTAGTGAAGAGCAGGAAATGATGTTATTACCAAGTAGTGTGAAGCAGGTTATTAGTAATGAATAATTGTCCAAATTTGGCCAATTTCCTTTTTATAGTTTGGTGCCTGAAACCAGAACAGCAGTACTGCCGTATTTTATAAAATGGCTCCAACCAATCAGTGATACAAAACCCTCAGAGCAGCACGCTCTAACTCCACGTTTTATTTATAAGACATTTTTCTTTCAAGAAGAAATTAACTCATACAATGTGGGAAAAGGAAGTAGGGGGATTTGGGTTAACGTAAGCACTCTGCAATTGGAAAATATATATAGTTTTAGAGTAGTGGTCTAGCTCTTTAATACATACATATTCAACTTCAACCTTTAATCTTCTGCAAATGCATCTGGATTTTTTTACATTTTCAACAATCTATTTTATTTAATAACCTCACCTGCCTTCAACTCCTTGTCTTTTAATAAGTTCCCAGATCTCTTAAGTGTCCGATCCGAGTACCTCGACCTAAAGGAGTTTAACAAAGTATGTGCCATTGACTTCCTCCCAGGCTCATCACCGCCTAGGGGGCGGGGGGGCAGTATTCATCCATGGCTCCTGAAACAAGTGCTATGGATGAATACATTAAAAACTCATTGGCAGCAGGCATCATCCATTCATCATCCTCTCCTGCTGGAGCTGGATTTGTCTTTGTGGATACGATTTCTGTGATTTAAATGATCACCATTAAGAACCGGTACCCCCTCCCCGCTTATCTCTTCTGCTTTTGAACTGTTGCAGGGCTTCTGTGTTTACTACAGATGTTCCAATACCAGTATCTAATATACCAGTATGTATGTTCTTTTTCCATTATAACTGACTGTCAAACTGGATAATAAATGAAAGTTATGGGGTGTTCATTGTTTGCGTTTGTTCATGTTTCACAAAGAGTGAACCTGAGCCAGACCAACAACAAAGATACAAATCATATCACATCCATACAGGGATAGTAGTATACAGTTGTTAAAACATAATCAAATATGTGACACACTGGTATGGGAACAGTACTCGATATCAGTCAATACGCAAGTTCCTGTATCAGAATCTGTATCGGGAAGCAAAAAAATGGTTTTGGACCATCTCTAGTGTTTACCAAGCTGGATCTCAGGAATGCCAATCACCTTGTTCACATTAGGGGTGGATGAGTGAAAATCTGCGTTCAATACCCCCAGAGGCCACTACGAGTACCCGGTTATGCCTTTCAGACTCACTAATGCTCCGGGGGCCTGTTGCACGAAACTAGAATAAGGGATTAAGCCGGGATATTCAAGTTATCCTGGATGAATTTAGCTTGGAGTTGGTTGCACGAAACCGGATTGAATTAAGCCCAGCCAAGTAACCATGGAGATTTATTCTTTGCAGCTAGCCTGGTCCAGAGCAGGCTAACAGCCAGGCTAAGATTAATCCTGGAGTCTAATGTGTCAAATCAGCTGCCGTCTGATCCGGAATAAACGTGTTTAACAGTTTTTTCTTTGTCTTCTTTATGTGTTCTGCTTTACTTTTATTAACATGCATTACTTGTCACTATTCCTGTCACGAGTTTGATTTGAACCCTACTGTAGCAGCCGTTTAGATGGTTAGACATGGTTGATGAAGTTGCAACGGTGATTTCAATAAAGTCAGTGATGAGGGCGATATATAAAGTCTCATTCACCTGTGTTTCTTCCTGCACCATGGCATGCCCATTTCTGAACGACGTCTTAATTGAAGAAGCTCTGATTTTGAGACGTGCTTTCAGAAGTGAGAGGGTGTTTCGGGAGAGATCGGTGAGGCCGATGAGTACCTGCATGAGAGGTATCGATTTACCAGAGATGGAATCAGTTATCTGTGCCGACTGTTGGGTCCAAGGATTCAGCACCGCACAGCACAAAGCCATGCTCTCACCCTCCCACAGATGGTCTGTGTGGCACTGCGCTTTTTTGCGAGCGGCATGTTTTTATACGCCGTGGGAGATGCTGAGACACTAAATAAAGGCACTATGTGCCGAACTGTGAGAAGTGTGTGTTTGGCACTGAAGTCTTTGGCACACATCTTTATCACCTTCCCTGGCCACAGACGAATGTGTTACATCAAGGAGGAGTTCCACAAGATTGCAGGTAAAATGAATTATATATTACAAAAAGTGTTACGTTAACAGTCACCAGATACTCAGACTATTATGTGTTACAGCTTTCCCTAATGTCATTGGTGCGCCGGACTGCACACAGATACGAATTAAACGCCCCTCAGGGGGATAATGTCAACAGAAAATTCTTCCACAGTATAAATGTTCAGGTAAAATTTATTTAATTACTGTCAACTAGCCAAATTTATTAAATGTGTATTGAATAGGCAACATTGCATTGTTTCAGATGATCTGTGATGCTTCCTGCATCTTTACAAATGTGGAGGCAGAGTGGCCTGGGTCTGTCCACGACTCCCGAATTTTTAGGTTCAGTACCATTTCCCAACGACTATCACAAGGTAGGCCCCACACACACACACACACACACTTGTTTCAAAAGGTTTACTTATGTGTAGTTGTAATAATTACAATTTGTATTCTCAGGTGAATTCGCTGGCGTTCTTTTGGGAGACAAGGGTTATGCCTGTGAGACATACCTTCTCACCCCCCTTGCAGACCCTCAGACAGCAGCACAGCAAGGATACAATCTTGCTCATTCAAGAACAAGGGCCCGAATTGAAATGGGATTTGGCCTTCTTAAAGCACGTTTCCAGTGTCTCCACCACCTGAGGGTCACCCCAGAAAGGGCCTGTGACATCACCGTTGCCTTCACCGTTCTTCATAATATTGCGTGTCTGAGGAAGGAAAGTGCTCCTGCATTGGCACCGGAGATTGAGGGAGATCAATACATTCATTATTTTAAATGACGGTCGTCATTGTCCTTCTCCTAATAAAAATGATATTTTGTGTTACTCCTTAATTAGGCCTATTCCTTTTATTATAGCAGCTTCACATGTCTCAACTCACTGAACCAATAACCTTGCCTACATAGTGTACATTCATCACAGCGAACTCCACAATGCTGCGTAAACTCTTTATTTTATTGCTGTCACTTGTCAGCTTGGAGCTGGGGAAAGAAAAACAAAATCAATACATTTTTACAGATATGCTTAAAGTGTGGACTGAAGTCACTTACTTATTTTTGAAGTTTTTTTATCTCCAGATCCAGTTTCCTTAGTGTTTTTTCTTTATTTCTATACCAAGGTCCAGATCCTCAAGACTCCTTTTACTGACTGCTATCTGTGCATCAGCCAGCTCAATCTGCTTTTTCAGATGTTGCGTGTACAGACATCTAATATTACTGACTTTTGTGTTAAATGTTGTGTGGTTTGTTTTTTTCTCATGTGATGTCTTTCTGCCCTACCTTGTATGAAAAGGGCAGCGTCTGCAGGTAGAACAGAGTCAGTAGATGTCCCACCCTGAATCCCTTCCATCACAGGCCTTCCTTGGTTTAAAACAAGGGCCAATTCCTCAACTGGGGTGAAGTCTGGAGCTGGTGCCCCCCCAGTGCCAGATAAATGAGCCTTCTTTTTAACTGCTAAAATCAGTTTAGATAAAATATGTGAGCAGGTATATTGTAAGTAATTTCTACATACCATTTGCAAACCATTAAGTAACTTACCAGCCTGCAAAATGTTTTTATATTTTATCTTTACTTGTTGCCAGGATCGTTTTTGTCCAGTCATGTTTGTTCTGTATGAATATTAATTGTAGAAAGATACTTCGAATTAGACACGTTTATAGAGATTTGTGCAAAAATATTCTCGCAGACATTAATTCCCTCTGCTCCCTTTTAAGGAAACGTAGGCTAAAGAATATTTGAATTTATATCGTGCTTTACATTGTAGGCTACTCAAAGACATTTTACAGTAAAACCAGCACATTTATCACATAAACACAGATACAGCAATAAACACACATAAAACAATCATGTTAAAAGTAAGAGTGTAGCCTACAACTTTTTAAGTAGATATTTTTAAATCCTTACGCATTCAGTCGGTCGGCGATTGTCTGCCAAGCTTTTTCTCTCTGCTTAATAACAGCAGCCGTGTTTCCTTTTTTGCATATTATATGCTTCACCTCCTCATAACTTTCCATGATTACTTGCTGCTCAGAAGGGGAGAAATATGCGCACGCGTCTTCTCCATCTTTGCATCAGTAAATCTGTGATCGATACCGTGGTCTACTTGAGAAAGCCGTGAACGTGCACTTATCCCAGCTGTCTCCACCTGGCTTGACATAGCTTCACCTGTTCATCCTGGCTTGGCAAACGTGCAACCGATTAAGCCGCGATGAGCAGATCGCACTAAGTCAATCTGCGCTTTTTCACTTGTCCTGGATATCTTTATTCTACTTTCGTGCAACAGGCCCCTGGAGTGTTCCAAGCTTTAGTAAAAAACGTGTTCCAGGATGTTCTCAATGTCTTGGTATATCTTTGTGATATACTCATTTTCTCTAAGTGTGAAAAGGAACATGTCCGGTATGTCCACAGTGTTCTCCAGAAACTCCTGGAGAATCAGCTGTTCGTGAAGGTGGAGAAATCTCCGTTCCATGCCACTGAGGTGTCATTCTTGGGATCCATCCTTTCAGTCAGACACATACAAATGGATCCAGGCATGGTCAAAGCGATGGTGGATTGGCCAGTTTCCACCTCTTGAAGAAGCATCAACAGTTCCTGGGGTTTGCCAATTTCATAGATACATCTGCAATTATAGTTCTGTGGCAGCTCCCCTGACAGCCCCTCACCTCCCAGAAGAAAGATTTACTATGGTCCTCTGCTGCTGACAGTGTCAAATTTGCGGCTTGAACCCAAAAGCAAAAGCATAGAAAGTTCAAAGATTTAGAACAGTTTATATGATACACTGGTGAACGTAGCAAAACTGGGCTAGTGAAAGAATCTTCTCAAGCAGTAGACGCCGGCAGAGAGGACGAGGCTTGCACTGCTGTTGGTGGCAGGTGAAGAGTGCCGCCAGCAGGCAGGTCAATAACAGCAGAACACGGTAATTTCCTTCGGAGCACCAAAAGAGAAACCATTAAAGCAGGTAAGGCAAAAAGCAGGTTTCAAAGTTTGGCACCAAAGACTGGCTAGATGTTGCATCACCTGCGTTATATGACTTAACAATCTGGCGCAGAACAGCGAGAAGCCAGAGCTGGAGAAGCTGCGCTGATGAGCCACAGGAAACAGGTGAGTGATTTAGGAATTGCCTGCAGCTGTGTGTCATCCCAGAAGAGGCCAACCCACACTCTGCACGGTGGAGGACAGGATAAAAGGTCGAGCAGAGGAGAGGGAGAGAAAGAAAAGATACATACAGAAACACACATTCACAAATACTTGTCACGTCACCATTTGTGGCTTTGTGACAGACAGGGTGTTAAGTGAGTTAAAATCCCAGTTCTGCTCCCATTCTTATTCTTCCAGGTCTAGAATACCAATTTGTTTTGGAAGTTGATGCCTCAGACTCTGGGCTGGGGTCAGTCCTGTCGCAGTGGTCAGCGGGGGACCAAAAGTTTCCTCCGTGTGCTTTCTTCTCCCGCGGGGGACCACAGTTCACTTCTTGTTTCTGGAGGTTTGCCAGCTGGAAATGAATCTGGAAATAATGTCCCAGAACCTGTCCTCCTGGTCCAAGCTGCTTTTGTGAGTTTGTGGTTTCTGTCACAACTTCAGCCAGGCTTTATTTTTTCATTTATCATTTTTCAATAATTCAATTATTTTTTGCCTCGTTAACTCTCGTGTCATTTCAGACTCTGCCACTCCCTCCTGCTATGCATTACCTGTTGATTACATTCACCTGGCCTGACCCACCCCCTGCTCACCTGCTCCCCATCAGCTAATCAATCCCGCGGCATGTTACCAGTCCATTTCCTTAGTTCCTTGCCCGATTGTCTTGTGTGTTACTGTCAAGCTATCCAGCATTTCTTAATCTGGTTTTGCCAGTTGTGACTCTGCTTGCCTTCTTGTTTTTGGACTTTAGATTCTGCCTGCCCCTAGTCAGAATTGTTTGCCTGTGTTACTGATCTGATGGTTTTGACCCTGCCTTGAATCTTATTAAATAAACTGAACTTTCCTTACAACTCTGAATGTCTCATTGTTGTGCTATTGGGGTCTTGTCTTCCATTATGTGCCTGAAAGTATCACAGCTTGTAGTATTTCACTATACAGATATATGATGCTTAGAGTCAACACAGAAGCATAAATCAAGACAGACCGGGAGAGTTCCAAATTAAGAAAGCTATATGGGCTGTATCAGTCCTTTTGCTCTGCTGAATAAGAAGCAATGCCAAGGGAGTTTTCCTCCCTTGGCCCTTAAAGGTCCCATCATATGAAAATCTCACTTTATTAGGTTTTTAACGTTCATATGCGTTCCCCCAGCCTGCCTATGGTCCCCCAGTGGCCAGAAATGGTGATGGTGTAAACTGAGCCCTGGGTATCCTGCTCTGCCTTTGTGAAAATTAAAGCTCAGATGGGCCGAGCTGGAATCTTGTCTCTTATGACCTCATAAAGTGTCCTCATTTTTGGAAATCACTATGGTCCGCCTAGCCAGATGGTAACTATGAATGTGAAAGTGGCGCTCAGTGCTCGTACACACATAAATGATTTTATTTTCCTTTTCTACGTGGAATGTTATGTACTCTTTGGGTGATATTGAATTTCAACAGCCCTTTTCTGAGATATATATATATATAAATCTGTTAAATATCTGTATTAAAGTGTTCTCTTAATTGAGTCAGGAGTGGGGCTACTTGGATGTTTGGACATAATCAAACTAACGGAGGTCACATGTTTGGTCAGCTGATTGTAATGTCTACATACATTCACCTAAAGGGTTATTAGGAACACCTTTTCAATTTCTCATTTATGCAATTATCTAATCAACCAATCACATGGCAGTTGCTTCAATGCATTTAGGGGTGTGGTCCTGGTCAAGAAAAGCTCCTGAATTCCAAACTGAATGTCACAATGGGAAGGAAAGGTGATTTATGCAATTTTGAGCGTGGCATGGTTGTTGGTGCCAGAAGGCCCGGTCTGAGTTTTTTACAATCTGCTCAGTTACTGGGATGGTGTGAAAGAATGGTGTGAAAAGGGAAAATCATCCAGTATGCGTTAGTCCTGTGGGTGGAAATGGCTTGTTGATGCTGGAGGTCAGAGGAGAATGGGCCGACTGATCCAAGCTGATAGAAGAACAACTTTGACTGAAATAACCACTCATTACAACCGAGATATGCAGCGACGCATTTGTGAAGCCACAACACGCACAACTTTGAGGCGGATGGACTAAAACGACAGAAGACCCCACCAAATACTACTCATCTCCACTACAAATAGGAAAAAGAGGCTACAATTTGCAAGAGCTCACCAAAGTTGGACAGTTGAAGACTGGAAAAATGTTGCCTGGTCTGATGAGTCACAATTTCTGTTGAGACATTCAGACGGTAGAGTCAGAATTTGGCGTAAACCGAATGAGAACATGTATCCATCATGCCTTGTTACCACTGTGCAGGGTGGTGGTGGTGGTGTGATGGTGTGGGGGATGTTTTCTTGGCACACTTTAGGCCCCTTAGTGCCAATTTGGCATTGTTTAAATGCCACAGCCTACTTGAGCATTGTTTCTGACCATGTCCATCCCTTTATGGCCATCATGTACCCATCCTCTGATGGCTACTTCCAGCAGGATAATGCACCATGTCACAAAGCTCATATCATTTCAAATTGGTTTCTTTAACGTAACAATGAGTTGACTGTACTAAAATGGCCCCCATAGACACCAGAGCTCAACCCAATAGAGCATCGTTGGGACGTGGTGGAACGGGAGCTTCATGCCCTGGATGTGCATCCCACAAATCTCCATCAACTGCAAGATGCTATCCTATCAATATGGGCCAACATTTCAAAAGAAGATTTCAGCACCTTGTTGAATCAATGCAACGTAGAATTAAGGCAGTTCTCAAGGCAAAAGGGGGTCAAACACAGCATTAGTATGGTGTTCCTAATAATCCTATAGGTGAGTATACAGTATATCCCTATGTCAAATAGGTCCACCGTTTGCCTAAAGGAGACCCAGTAGGGTCAAAATGTTGCCTTATTGTATTAAATAATGGCGGACATTACATTTTTTTCACTTCAGCTTTAGCTAACAGTAGCCTTTTTTAGTACACCACAAAGCTTACAGCATCGGTTATTATGTAAGGGCAATTCTAATAAGCTTTTTGGCCACTTTAAGGTGTGACTGTGCAGTCAACCTAAACTTTTAATAGTGTCATCATGTTGTCCCCTGACCTTTGGTCAGTTCTTGGTCCTATAAGCAGGTTGATGTCTTGGTCTGATCCATCAGTGTTCTCAGAGCGTCCAGTAATCTGCAGACAATCTCTCTGTCCTAATAGCAGGTTTAGTCTGCTGACCCTCTCCTCGGCATTTCCCGCTGTTGAGCCACTTTCTCTCTTTTAGTGAGTTTTGTTCCAGATGAGAGCAGCTGTCAGTCACAGCTGACGGGCTGGAGATGAGAGCAGGTTGTTAAGACTCTGAAGCCTCCTATTGTGAAGCTCAGAGTCTAATATCACGCTTCACAACACTCCCTCAGGGATGCCTAGCTGGGTATAGACCTCCAAAATCAGTCGTTCATGCAGTCCTGCGGCAAAGCTCTGGGCTGATGTCATGCTCCGCGACATGCTAAGTGCCCCACAGCTATGAGAATAGTGAGTCCATCAGTCAGTAAAACAATGACTCCAGCTCATACCAAATGCCATGACAGTTTGCAATTTTAGCACATAAACAGTTCTATAAGTTAGTCAACTTAAACATACTAACTCCCGTTAGATTGTATATAACTGTGTGATATTAAAAGGTATGCTTGTTTACAATGCTTTCTGAGCACAGAGCAGTGATGTTGAGCAAAGTGTGGCATGCAAGCAGGAATCTCCCACATCCCCTTGTAGGCATTTGTGACAATACTAGAACTAATATAACTCCACAGCTTCATCATGTCATTCAATAGGCTTCCTTAACGGCTCCACAGCAAACCAAGGAGTATTACTTTTGACTTTAAAATTGCCACATTAATCCAATAGTACATAAAAGATTACGTGCGGCTGCCCCTCAGTAGGTCCAGTGTGATGAGGTTCAACCTCACTTCAAATCCAGTGCAGAGCAAACACACCCAAGACAAGTGCAAATACATTTTGTCGGCCCTCGACATGCATTTTAATTGATGCAAACTTGCCTTCTTGTCCAATTTGGGCCTCGTACTTTGTCACATCGCTTCCTTGTTTGCTGTGGTAATAATGACTATATCCACGACAGGCCGTCGTATAACAAGACACGTAATTATCGGTTGTCACAAGCTGCTTGCAAAATCAACCCATGTGGTCGTTTCCTGGGTGAGGACAGACACAAACTTCTTATGTAACTGCCCATTGAATTAAAGCAGACATTCAGGTGTCAGGTGTAATCGAAAAGCGATTAGTCAGGTTTTTATTTAGTCTTAACACTTTTGTTTTTGCCCCCATTTTTCATTTTGAGCTAAACTTAAAGCTCTAAGACTCTTTCTATGAAACAAAAGGCTTAGTTCTCACATACCGTATTGTTCACAAATCTGTCTAAATCTGTGTTAGTGAGCACTTCTCTTTTGCTGAGATAATCCATCCACCCCAGAGGTGTGGCATATCTGATGATGAGGCAGCATGATTATGGCACAGGTGTGCCTTAGGGTGGCTACAATACAAGGGCACTCTAAAATGTGCAGTTTTACTGT
This sequence comes from Etheostoma cragini, assembly GCF_013103735.1. Classification (NCBI taxonomy): domain Eukaryota; kingdom Metazoa; phylum Chordata; class Actinopteri; order Perciformes; family Percidae; genus Etheostoma; species Etheostoma cragini. Next base: position 22,521,234 of record NC_048418.1, on the reverse strand, counting down.
ATCTGGGAGGGGTCAGAAATCTAGTCAGTATCTGGTGTTAGGGTGAGGGTTAGGATTCAACCATGACTTGAGTGGGCAAACTCTCACATTTGATTAGATTCAATTAGATTAGATTCAACTTTATTGTCATTACACGTGTACAGGTACAATGCAACGAAACACAGTTTAGAGAGTTTTGAGAGCCTCCGAGCTGCAGCTAGTGAAAGCGCCGCCACATGCACTCAGAAAAGGATTTATGCAGACAGCAGGATAATACAAGACATAACATAATGCACAAGACTACATACATGAAGGACAAGTTGGTGTATGGTGTCTGTGGATGTGAGTGTGTGTGAGACACAAACTGTGTAGGTTGTTGAAAGAATATCCATTTCTGATGGCCTCTGGCACTTTGGAGAGGCCTTCTCTATACAGAATAACCCTAACCCTAAAACCTGATCCTGAACCTCTACAATACAGTAAAACTGCACATTTTAGAGTGGCCTTTATTGTGGCCAGCCTAAGGCACACCTGTGCAATACTCATGCTGTCTAATCAGCATCTTGACATGCCACACTTGTGAGGTGGATTGATTACCTCAGCAAAGGAGAGGTGCTCACTTACACAGATTTAGACAGTTTTGTGAACAATATTTGAGAGAAATAAGACTTTTGCGTACATAGAAAAAGTCTTAGATCATAACACTCGTGAAAAATGAGGGCAAAAACATAAGTGTTGAGTATAGATTCCTGTCTTCAAGAAATGATTACATTCCTAGTGACTCTAGGCTACATCCCTCGGCATAAATCTGCGTGTAAAAATGCCACCTGATCACAAACCAGAGTAATTACACATTAATGTTCTGCAAACACAGCAGTGTGTGTATTTCTGTTTACTGTTCCTTGCTCCTGATGAAACCTGTCTCCTCTGTTTCATTTGCCAGCAGCTGCCGATCGATTCAACAGTCATTATACACCTATCGACTCCAAATGCCCACATGTGACATTCTGTTATTAATTATTCAAACGTCCTCTTTAAACCCTGTGAAGTGATTAACTTCTGTAAATTGTTGGAATGTCTAAGAGATTGATAGCCAGACCCACATCCAGGTGTTGGGTCGGGGAACTCACCATAGGCAGGTCTCAATCTGAGGGGCAGGATAAACGGTTCTTTCAAATTTCCTCTGCATGCAATAGGTTGGTGCTACAACCAACCAGAGCACCAATGGTTTATAGATCCAATTTTTGCTGTATCCAGTCGGCAGAACTCCAAACACATCTTCCTTTTTTAAGAATTACTTCAGTACTTAGCTCCAAGTCTTCCAGAGTCATGGCCAAAGCCAATTCCAACAACCACCATTCGCCAGCATCAGCAGCCATCTTCTGCATTTTCAAGTAGCAGGGAATTGCAACTCTGCCATCCTTATGTTAAGTCCGCCCAACACCTCTATTCACAATGTGATTGGCCTGACCAGAATTTCGTTTTTCCAGCTCGCAAGCCAACGGAGAGTTGCTAGACTGACCCTAGCTTCAAATTTGATGTCGCTAGGGTGTGTCTAGATTTCTAGGCTAATAGAATGGTCCATAGAGACATATTCTGTAAGAAAATAAAATGTGTTGTGGTACACCTAAATAAGTGTCAGCGACAGAACGAGGATGATGCCGTGGAACTTTTTTGTTTCGTTCCAGAGACACATTTTGAGCTTGCGTCAGTTAAAACTCCATTCAGGATGCTTTTTCCTTTCATAGCAGGAGAAATGAAAGCAATAATATAGAGATAAGCTTCTGGATCAACATGAAATTTCAACCAAATAGGTATTTATCAGACACTCTGTCACCACGTCTCGTTTAGGAGCTCTCTTATCTTAAAAAGAGACGTTTCCACTTTGGAGGTTGTTAGTGTGTCAGGTGAGATAAAACAAACACAGCTTGATTGGTTCAGGTAATTCACACTGTTGTCAAGTATATGTTTGCCACTGTTGGACATTGTGTGAGTAAATCTAATCGGAGAAAAGGGAATGGTATAGAGAACTGAAGCACAACTCTTAGGAAGAAGAATATCCATTTCTGAGGCTGCTTGATTTAAATCAGATACACTTCTAAAAGTGCAGAAATGTCATGCTTTATTCAGACAATTTCCTTGCAAACACTGTGTGAATGAATTCAAAAGATATAAATAGTCTTCAAAAAACCAAAAGGAAAGAAAGTATGCCTGATAGTAAATTATATTTTGCCCCAAAGTACTCATCTGTTGAGGTTCTACCTTTCTCTGTCCATCACTACTAAGCCAACAGACACAAAAGTATTCATCTAATTGAAGCAAACTATTTCTTTAATTCTTTAAATGATATTCCACTACAATGGATATTTTACATCACTGAAACAAACCCACATACACACACAGTACCAGTCACACGTTTGGACAAGCTTTCCCATTCAAGTGAATGAGAAAACAGTGGTACTGTACACTTCCTACATACAGCTATCATGTTTGTCAGTGAGAGGTCACAAAGCTGTACCAGCCCCCAAGTGGACTCGAGACTCGACCTTGACTTGCCAACTTGGACTTGGACTCGGCGTCAAGTACTTGGAATTGGGAAGACATTTCTGAATATTTTTATGTGTAATAAACAGTGATGGATTTTTCTGCTATTGTCTGGACTTGTGACTCGACTCTTCTTTGGTGACTCGAGTTTGGACTCGGACTCGAGACTTGACTCAGACTTGATAGTTGGATGAATCGACTACAACCTTGCATAGCCCTAATGGCTACATCATTCAAAGTTAATATTATGTAGTAGATGGGCTTTGTGTCCATTTGACTACCACCTCAAATCCCCTTCGATTCTTCCACTTTTAACCCTCACATTGTCCTTGGGTCAAATTCGACCCATTTTCAGTATTTCTTTTATTTTTTGGGCACAAAAAATGGGCCGTCGAAATATGCGCTGAAAATGGCAACAATAAAAATACCCAAGAACTTTTGCAAAAACATGAAGAATAACACCCACAACATTAAAAAACTGACAAATTGCGAAAAAAAAGCGATAATGTTAACAAAAATGACCAAAACGTTTTTTTTTTCATGGTTGACAGGAAGACAACACAAGGGTTAAAGTGCCCAGACAGATATGAAAATCCAAGGTTAACATGTTAAGACAATTAAAATGCAATCTCTCTGCAGATTTTTTAAAAATTTGTTGGCATTTCTAGCCCTTTATTGTTGACTGGACAGCTTAGACTTGAAAGGGGCAAGAGAAGGGGAATGACATGCAGCAAAGAGGATGAGGACTGAATCTTTGCATATGGGCAAACAACTAAGTTTTTCCTGGTCTGTGGCAGAATAGTTTTTTGAAACAGCAAAATAGTACCAAGGAACATTTGCGCTGGAACACGCCTCCTCTTTGAGGAGTGCAAGTTCATTCCCTAATTTGCCAACGTGCAAGGGTCCGCTGTGCATCAGCTGCAAAATAGAAATGATATATGCATCGGTGTAAAAATGGTGTGTGTGTGTGTCTGGTTTTGTGTAGGTGGCTGCCTCTCTGTTTGCCAGTCCATCTAAACACAGTATTTTATTTGCAATCCTCCACTGTGTGTGTCAAACTAATGACAAGATCTTGCCAGGAAGTGAATTTCTCCAGAATAATTTAATCTTCCTCAGACTCTGCTGGCTGGCCATCCATCCATCCATCCATCCATCCTTCCTGCCAGTCTGCATATTATGTTCAACTGCCAATATTTTGGATAATTGAGCTATTTTGGATAAAGCCCTTCTTTTTCTCCAGGCTAACAGCATAGTTGCACTGATAGCGAGGAGGAACTGCACATTGGCAAGAATTTAATGGAAAGAGCAAATCAATCTACATTCAATAACATCCCATTACAACAGAAAATAAATTCATCAAATCCATATCAAACTTGTACGTCATTAAAAATAACCACTCGCTACTTTCTGTGTGTTGACTGAAGGTTGGAGTCCCAGTGGTGATTATGATCTGTGTGAATCATTTCCTCACCGGTTGAGCTGCTGCTCTCCAATAACGGATGATTTCGGATCTGATAAATTTCCTTTCAACAACATTTTTAATCAAGCAGGTAAATTGAACTGCTATTTTCAGGTTTAATGAAAGCCTATTTCCCTCTTTTCCTCAAATTAGGTCATTAATGGCTAATCATAGGGAAGCTCAGCTGGAATCCATGTGCCAGTCCAGAGAACAAGTACTTCTTTAATGATTTTGCTAAGTTGCTCTAAAACATGTTTAAATTCTAAGGGATACTTTTGGATATTGATTGCTGGAGTATAACGTGTATCTAACAGTAGTTACGCATTACATTAATTATTTTGCACGCAAGTTTGATTTATTTTTATACCGTGTATTCTCCGTGTATTTGCTCTACTCTTCAGAATCACATTACATCGTACACTCTAGGCATTTAATGGCATTCCGGTTCATAAACATAGCATTTTTACTAGGAAACATGACTTTAATTTCTTATTTCTTCTTCTTATTTTTTTAATTTTCTAAAATGTATTTATAGTTAAATGTTTTCCTATGGTCGAGCTTTGTCTTCCTTTCATTCTCTTTTGTTGTATTTGTACTGCTTCATTTTTGTGATGCATATGTGTGTGTATGTAAATTTTCTGAAAAAAAACTGTTCATCATAAATAAATCTATTGTAATAAAAACACAGAGCCTCCTGAGCTTCCATATTTAAATTAATGAATTAGAAAATAAAATATTAAATGCTGTATTTTGTGTTCCAGTTGCTGCCCAGTTCTGATCAATAGATTAGCGGGAGGATATTGAGGATACTGATCTAAAAAACGCTCTCATTCTACACCAAAACTACAACTTCCAGTATTTCCAGTGTGGCAGAGGTGTCTACCAACATGCGTTTAAATACTGTAAATATAACAATATACACTCAATGGCAACATTATTAGGTACAGCTTGCTAGAATCAGGTTGGACCCCCTTTGGCTTGCCATCGATTCAACAAGCTGCTGCAAATATTTCTCACAAGACTTTGGTCCATATGGATGTGACAGCATCACGCAGTTGCTGCAGATCAGTTGGCTGAACATCCAAGATTTTGAATCTCCCGTTCCACCACATCCCAAAGGGGCTCTAATAGTTTGAGATATGGTGACTGTGGAGGCCATTTAAATACAGTGAACACATTGTCATTTTCAAGAAACCAGTATGAGAGGATGTGAGCTTTGCAACATGGCTCGTCATCCTGCTGAAAGATGGGTGCTTATTAGTATTACATTACATGTCATATAGCTGACGCTTTCATCCCAAGCGACTTACAATTGCATGTGTCATATCCACTGCGCCATAACCACCATAAAGGGACGGACGTGGTCAGCAACCATACTCAGCTAGGCTGTTCATTTGGTAGTAAGGGCCCCAAAGTGTGCCAAGCTGAACTGTGTGAAACAAGTCAGGATGGATCCATGCTTTCATGTTGTTTGTGCCCAAATTCCAACCCTACCAACAGCAGAAACAGAAGCTAATCAGACCATGCAACATTTTTCCAGTCTTATAATGTCAGATTCTGGAGAGCCGGCGTAGTTAGTTTCCTGTTCTTAGCTGGGATGAGTGGCCCCCTTGATTGGTATATGTACTAGACAGAGCTGAGGGCAGGCAAGATGATGAAACACGTCTGATGGATTGGACGTTGCTTCAGTCAAACTTCAGCAGCAGTGAAATTGACGTAGTATCTTTATGTAAATTTTGTGGATTAGTAATGTAATTACAAACATGTCAGTGCAATAAAACTCCTATATTTATGTTGTCGATCTCTCAAGCCCCTGAACGCTTTGATTAAATCATGCTTTTTTCTTAATTTTCCACACGGCTTGACTTTAGAAAAACACTGGTACATTTGACACATCTGGCTATGTCAGATAAAAAGGGAATTTCACAGAAACATTATGTTTTGGTAGAAAAACAAAAAACGTAAGGCTGTGGAAAAGTACTTTCTTCTGCTAATTATTAAATTCAAATGGATTAGCAATATTGCCCTTTGTTATGTAGATGTAAACTTTCCCAAATGAATCTGATAGTTTATCTGAGTCGCTTTGGTGCATTTTATTGATACTACTTTCCAAAAAATTCCAAATCATCTCTTTTGCACATCATTAAAGTAATTTCTTATTCCTTTGAACAAAGCCTCACAATGGCTGAGGCGGGTCAAAGGGTGCAGCCAAATATTGGGATGAAAGAATAAGTATGTCCACCAATGAACAGTGCACTGTTTCTGTGTTTGAGCAGGATAAGTTATACTTCCTACAATGCTTCATATTACAATAGTCCACTTGTATTTCACAGCATACAGAAATATACTCTATACGGATACATACTGCACCTTACATACATCCACCTGCATGTTTGCATAGTTTTTGTGAAGTGTGAAATTGTGTGATGCATCACTGCATTTATCCCCACATCCCCACAGACAGCAAGATTCCCTCAAAACGGTTGCAGAGGACGTCTTTGCACACCTTAACAGAAGGAGACTATTTGCACCATGGTCCAAGCAAACTATGCCATGAGACTCAAGGAAATACAAAGGACCCTAATAGAAGACAACTATGTCTTTGAAAACACACGGTTAGCATCTCATCCATGGACAGGGTGCTGCATAGATCCCAGATGAGCATTAAAAAGCTGTACCGTGTACCTTTCCAAAGGAGTTAAGGAGCTACGCTACCAGGATGTACAGGTAAAACATATATCCCTGTTACTAATTTACAGCAACATTTTATAGTGATAGGTGGATGAGACTGGCTTCAACCTGACCAAATGCGGAAAGGGGGGTCGGAATATCATCGGTCACAGAGCTACTGTGGGTTTGCCAGGCCAACAGGGAGGAAATATCTCCATGTGTGCTGCTTTTTTGGAGCATAGTGTCCTAACCTACAGTGTATCCCCCTTATAGGGCCATACAACACACATCTACTCAACTTTTTAGAGACATCCCCGATGATGAGAGGGGTCTGTTTACAGAGGATTGGCCAAAGTATGTGGTCATTTGTGATAATGTGAGTTGTCATTGAACATCATAAGGGAATCATTTCTGACCCACCCAAGGATGATCATAGAATTCCTCCCCCCTTATTCAACATTCCTTAAACCAACTCAGGAGTTCTTTTCAGCATGGAGGTGGAAGGTGTACGATCGTCAGCCATACACACAGATGAACCCTGCTGGCTGCAATGGATGTAGCGTGTGACGACATCACAGTAGACGCCTGCAGAGGATGGATTAGGCATTCCAAAAGATTCTTTCCACGTTGCATTGCAAGGGAAAATGTCCGGCGTGATGTGAATGAGAATATGTGGGCCGACAGACAGGAATGTCTGGATGTGTAGAGACAGCACTAGAACAGTGCTGCAGGCAAAGTTGTGCCTTAGGGGTGTTTCCTGTGTTTCTTTCTAATGTGTTTTCTTACTGTAAATTACTTTACCTTTCATAAAGCAGAACTACTAAAAGCTGTTAAAAACTAAATCCTGTCCAGTCTATTTCAATCAATAACCCACATACAGTAATATGTAAATAGCATTGTTTAAATTGATATATGCCATAGAAGTGCAGCCTTGTGCAATTTCAATACAGTAACAGTCATCCAAACTGTAGCCTCTGTTCATATCAGGTAATACTGTAAAAGTACACAGTTACCCTGACAACATGCCTAAACATTTTGATAACCTTGTTTGTTAAAAATAAATTATAATTCTCATGACACTTACATGATCATTGACATGAATATCTACTTTTGAGACTTGTACTAGTATTTTTAGTGACTGACTAGCTTGAAAAACATATCTATTGTGTATTGCAATTTTTACAAATTGTATGCACTGTAGAATGCACTTATTCTTTTGCACCACAGCTGTAGTAAAGGCCACCTGTGTCGAATCCAGGACAAGTCCAAGTCAAGACCGAGTCAAAAGAAGTTCGAATCCAAGACAAGATCGAGTCCAAAAAGGTTTGAGTCCGAGTCAAGACAGAGTCTAGGACAGGAAAAAAAGGTCTTATGCATGATAGTATCAAGAAAATCATTTTGGGTTTCACTTTCCCTTGAGTTTTATTATCAACATATTAAAGACACCTGGACTCAGTCAAGACCTAAAGCCCAAAAGCCATAGCTGGCCGAGTGCAAATACTAGCGGGTACGAGACAAGTCCGAGACCACAGAAAAACGGTTGAGTCCGGACTCAAGTCTAAGACCGGACTCGAGTACTAGAGCCCTAGTTTGCACAGTAGGGATGATGTGAAAAACGCACCAAAAGCAACTGAGAGAAACTGAAAACGATGATCAAAGAGAATGATCTCTGCTCGGATTGTTCTTTCTGCTTTGACATTTTAATGTTGTAGGATTGCGACATGTTTGGTTTATGAAAAGCACGCTGAAAGGCTCTCACACACACTGTCGTGCACCCATGGTGTCTAGCCGTGTTTATTCCTGGCAGAGACGCCCAACAACTGGACCGTGTGAAGCGTCCAGGATGCTGCTGCCAGTCTGATCAGCTTTTAGTTCCAACACAACAAAAAGCTGAGTTCCCCTCACTGAGAAACAAATAGGATTAGTGAAGCTGCTGTCTGTAGTCGTCCAAAACCCGTGTTTCAAGGATAAAACAAAGTGAAAGTTATACTGAGCTCACTTTTAATGCCATTTGAATCTTCTTTCTTGTCTGGCCTGGTTTCCTAAATCCAGGATTAAACAAAAAAACACCTTCAGGAGGTTGTTAACCATTATTGAACCAAGTGTGTTGTGTAAAAAATTCATATTATTCATATTATATTCATATTTATAGAATCAGACAGGAGAAGTTGCAGCAAAATGATCGTGGTGATGATGGTCAGATAGGATAACTCAGTTGCACAGAACTGTGACTTATGATTTCTATTTCTAGGAAGATGTTTAGCAGTGTCACGACCTGGCCTGTTGTTAAGATGGCAGTAACCAAACAAAAAGGACAACGAGGTGGTAGTAAAATAAAGGAAGTTTAATTACTACAATAGATAAACAGTTAACACAAAGAGAGCTAACGGGTGCTGCCTAATAAACAAAGATTGTTCCAAACAAAACTAAAGGAGCACAGCACCCATTAACTTACCAATTTATAATACAGATAACAAAAAAGACCAAAAACAAAGGCTTTACACAAAAATATAATCTAACTAGGCACTCTAGTAACAATGGGTTCTAGCTCAACAGTTTTCTAACAATAATTTATAACACAATATAGTTTCTCAACCAACAATCTCTAGCACAATAGTTTCTCAAACAACAACCTCTAGCACAATAGCTTCTCAACAATCTCTAACCGGACCGCACGGCAGACTGAACTAAACATTCAGCCACCCAGACTGAAGAATAACAGAACTTTTTGAACTCTCCCGGTGTTGATTGAAGGACGTTGATTGGCAGGATCCACAGCAGCCGCGCCAATCAACACCTTGGCCTGGAACAGGGAAGAGGGCGGAGCCATCACGCAAGCCAATCCTCTCCGGGCGACCGCACAGAAGGATTTACATATCTAAAACACAGGAGCTAAACTATCCCAAAAGGCAGGAGCCGTAACAAGCAGGTATAATGTTTACTATGTACGTAAAATTAAGGTATCATTAAACGTAATATAATTCATCCTGAGAGTGGAGTGGAAAAGTGGAACTTCACGAATCAATATTAGCAGTTTGATCATGTGTCTCTGATAAAATCATCAAAGTGAGACATGTTGGAAGAAAGTAGGACATAAACATTAGGGGCGTTCTTATTTTTGCACAATGTGCACACCATTTGGAAACCTTGGCGAGAAGAGCATGACGTTTAAGTTATGCGCAACATGCGGCCATTCAATATTGTTTTGTATGCATGCTTTGTAACACAACCTAAAAATAAGCCCCACTGTAGCTCATGAAAGAGAGTACTTTAACTTTTTGAGTCCAAAAACAGCAAATTACATTCATTAAACCATACTTACTAAACCCCAACTATTTAAAACATTTACAACTGTAGGTATTGTAGCAAATAATGGGGGTCCCCATAACACCAAATTGTGCAAACACCTAACATATGTCATTGCTATTCATTTTTTATGTATTTCATCTGTAGCATAAAAACAGTCCATGTCTCAATAATTAAGTATTTCTTTAAGGAATTTTGGACTTAATCTATTTTCAATAAATTTTCACCTAAATTTCGCCCACCACTGTGATATCGCCCTATTTGTGCATGAATCCTGAGCATGTGTGTGTATTTCAGGCCTGTGTGTAGTGATTTCTAACAAAAACAGTGTAAATTGTAATTACCCCACAGGGGATCAATGAACAGTATACATTATTATTATTGATGTATTTTCTGTTGGGTGGATGCAGTGTTAAGAATCAGTGGTTTGTCCTATGGACCAGGCTATAGAAAAACATGAATTTCTAGTTGTGACTCTTTGGTATTAATGGACTCATTTCGCACCCCAACCATGATTGGCCTCTGCAAGTACTTAAAAAGCTCAAAAGCTCTGGAGCTGAGCAGTGCTGCAACACACAAGATTGTCCTGAAGCAGTCATATGAAATCTGGGTGTTAATCAGGCTCTGCTTATGTAGCAGAATATGAATCATGGTTCCTACCATATGGGAGGCCCCAACTAATAAGTTCAATGTTTGGACCTGTGAACATGCTGAGAACCGATCAAGTTTAGGGCATTGCAGCAAGGGCCAAAAGCTGCTTACCAGGCCCCCCATGGGAACCTGAACCTCCTCCTGCAGTAGACATCACTGGGAGGGCTGAAGAAGACTATACTGAGATAAGCAAAAAGATAAATAAATGCCCTCTGGAAATACAATTCTGGAAAATACATCAGAAATGTTTCTTTGTATTATTTAAAAGAGAATGTGATTTTATCAGTGTGTTTGGCAGCCAACGCCATGCCGCTGGGACACTGGAGCTCAGTGGGGAACTCTCTGTGCTGCTCTGCCCAAATCAAATCTGTTATATTAATACATCAATTATCTTTGAATAAAACAAGAGTGTTTGAAAAGTCAGAAACACGGTTGTTCACAACAGGGGCAAAAAAATGTTTAATGCATGAGCGTGATGATGAAATTGTATGCAGCTGCATGTTTTGTAAAAATAGCTGAGACAATGGAAATGTAAAAAAAAAGTTAATTATTTAACCATTTTTATGAATACTTTATCATGTAATGTTTTTTTAATGTGGTGGCCTGGATCAACAGAAGGTCATAAACAGCTTAGCACCGCCCAAGACGATTGTGATTGGTTTAAAGACATGCTAACAACCAAAAGCGTCCCAGTGTATGAGCCTAAAAGCAGTTAATGATGTTTTGCCATACGCACTGTAGTATCACTACTAATTCATATGGTTGATTGATACACAATGTGGTATTGAAGGAGAATACCTTCACCTTTATTTGCTTTACATGCAAAAATAGGTATTGGCGTTCTAACCTCCGGTGGATTTCTGAGGACTGTGGTTAACTCATCCTCAGATCTCTGCAGGGTAAATCGGGACAGCTAGATAGATTATCTGTCCAATCTGAGTTTTCTGTTGCACAATTTAAACAACATTTTAAACAAGTTCCTTCCCAAGGTGATTTTGCAGAGGTGCCGTGGCCCCGTCCAGCGCTTAGCACCACCTAAGATGATTACGATCGGTTTAAAAAGATTTCAATAAACCAAAGCACATTTTTCTACCATCAAGGAATGCTATGTGGACTAGCCAGACCTTACTCCGAGGTGCTGTGGACGAAGGTCTGGCAATGCAAGACTAAGTGCTTGTATATCTCAAATGAAGCAGGTGCAGCAGTTAGTGCCACCTGCGCCACTCCACTGTCATGGCTGAATATCCATTTAAGAGCCTGCATGTGGAATGCATGTGGACAGACTCCACATGCATTGCCTCAAATAGTAAAATGTGTGTTAATAGCTGTGTGTTATTATGCTGTCTGTCAGCCACTTACTGATACTTACTGTACATTGTCTTCCTGGGAGCTTTAACACGTCGCTGCTTAAACAGAAAAAACTCTGTTTAAAAAATCAACGTTGTGTGATACAGTGGATCATGCAGTCTTCTCTCGCCTTGATTGTGTAGGCATCAAATGCTCGACACTTCAAAGGTTTAGCTCCTATTTGGTAAATAGGAGCTTCTCTGTCATGATTGGTTACATCTCCTCGTCGGCAGCTCCTCTCTCTTGTGGGGTACCCCAGGGTTCAATTCTTGGCCCCATCCTGTTTTCCTTTTATACGTTGCCTTTAGGGGCTATTATAGGAAAGCGCAACCTGTCATTTCATTGTTGAACGGATGATTTGCAAATTTATTTGCCTATAAAACCAAGTGACAGTGTTGCACTAGACGCCGTGCTTGTTGTACACTCAAAAAATTGAAACATTGACTTTAATTAAATTTAATGTGTCAACAGGTTCCACATATTTTTATTAGGTTTTGTCAAAACAAAAATATTTTTGTCATTTAAATTTTTTTATAATTTATGGTACAGTAACACAATGATTGTTAATTAAGCCAGTTTTTTTTTAAACTTTAGATTAACAAGATGTATTTAAGCTTAACCAAATTAAGTCATGTATGTCACATGAACCTAATTAATATATGAACAGTCTACATATTTTAGTTTTGTCACTTCAGCACATATCTTCTTTGTAGTCTTGAAATAATATATTTAAGTAGGGTTAGTGAAAACATTATGTTTTCGTCCAATATAGGTTTTACTTTTTACTTTTACATATTTCAAGTTTGTCAACAAGTTCCACACAAATTAATTTGGTAAACCAAACAAATGTTTCTTTATTCACCAACACAGCAGGGGTACAGTAACATTACAATGCAGTAACATTTGAACTAGGTCTGCACGATTCGGGGAAAAATATGAATCAGGATTTGTTTTTTAAGCTTAGAACTGATATCACAATTCTCTGCCACGTTTTTTTTCCGACGATTTCTAATGCCTATTGCACACATGAACCATGACAAAACAAATTTAATTGGCAGCCCCAAACAGATTTGTTTGGCACCCATAGCTCATTGCTCATCACCACAAGCCTGTGAACATAGAGGCTTCAATGAAGAGAAGGGAGAACATTAGAGTGCTATGGTACGTTTAAAACTCACAGAAGAAAATCGTGGCGTTAGTGATGCAGTTGGCTCATAAAATTAACTGAGAATCCAAGATTTTTTTTTTTAAATCAAACTTATTTCGAAATTAAATCATGAACAGGGTGAATCCAGATTGCGATTTTATAATGATTAACTGTACTGACCTACTTTGAACACATGTACACATAAACATACAATAACAGCTGCAAATATTAGTGGATTGATTGATTAGTTTGACAGAAAATGTATCAATTGACTTATAGGAAAAAGAGCCAACATAAATGAGAATATTTTGTGGTTTTGTACAGTAAACGGAATCTTATTTGTGAACTGTGAAAAATAAGACATTTTAGGTTTAACCTTGGTGTATAAAATGTCAAAAGGTCAGTTTCTAAAGGCCCTAAAAACTAATAGAAAAACTGAACAGATAAGTTATGAAACAATGTTATTTGAAGCTCCAACATGGTCCAACACTCCAACAGTTGTTAACTTCCCTAATGTAAAAGAACAATGCAGCTAAAATTCCCTTTGTGTCTGTATATGTGGTCTAACAAAAAGGTTTACAGTATTCACATTTGTTTGTAACAAAATAATGGTCTGTCTACAGCCTGGCCACTGATTGCGTCCAAATCAGTGATTGGCTAATTCACACAGTTTTTTTCTTGAGCAGCTTTACATTAGTTGAGAGTCTGCTAGCATCCATTTGAAGGAAGAGCTTCTGAAGTTCTTCAAAGAAGGCTTTCAGTTCCTTGGGATGACTGAGGTTCAGTGAATAAATTACACCCATTAGGAGTGCACATGCATAGGCAATGTCTCCCAAGTTGTGCAGTACTTCAACACCCTCAATCACAATTCCAACATTGGCTGGAGGAGTGGCGACATCACCTCCCTCAACATTGATGGTGTAGATGACAAAGGTGAGTTGCTTAAGCTCCCTCAAATTCAATACATCTGATCCCTTAACTGACCCGTGTTAATATTCGAAAGGTGACTCCAGATAAATAATTTGAAAAAAGCACAGGCGTTGCAGTTAGGGCTTTTGGAGCAACTTTTCAAGCCCACCTTTATACTCATAAGGGTGCACTAATTGCAAAACATACCTCTGTCATTGGGGCCAGTTTAATCTGGATTTTCCTCCCTGCAGAGCATCCTTTGTTCTGAACACTTTGATGATCTGATCAGTGTGCTTGTCTTGTTGTCCAAGGAACTTTAAGAGAAGGGGTGTAGTGGTAATCCTGAGAATCGCGGCCTCTATCTGAAAGCATGTCCACAAACACAATAAATTATTGGTACCTTCTAAACAGTCAACATTCATTTAGTACGACCTCATAAAAAGTAGTAGAGTCGTAGTAATAGTTAGTTAACATACCATGTGCAATATCCGCAGTCCGGCTGTGCAATATCAATGAAGGAAGGAGCTGATAATCGCTATCTCAGCCGGGATATGAAATTCAACATGTTAACAGAAGCCGTCAACCACTGAAATGCATTACTGACATTTAAAAACCATTTAGAAGAGAGAGAATGAAAGAAACTGAAGCTGCAAAATGTTTGATTTTTCAGTAATTAGTAAGCTAGTTCTGATGTGATCTTACCTTTTAGGAGTATGTCTTATCCAGATGGGAGGGTGGACAAATCAATTAACCAATTATTCAAGACCTGACATATTGCAACAGTATTAGAAAGAGAAAATAAATGTAAAAAGCTGTGAACACATCAATTATTGGGGCAACTTTTACAGGGTTCTAATGCAGAAGGTCTAACATGCAACGTGCATGATAGACACAACATTCACTTCAGGCTCCGAGGCCAACATTGCAGCATGCTGCTTGTGGTGTTGTCACTTGTTACATTCCGGACTGTTGATAAACCGTGAGAGACCGCTGCGCCCACATTGCTGTGAAAGCGCCCCCTAACTTAATTTATCAAGGTCTGATTGTTCACCCTCTCCCTCCGCTCCACTCGAGCTGACTGGGACTAACCGCTAACCTGAGTTAATTACCTTAGACCAACAGCACTAAATTCAAGTACAGAAACATTACACAACTGAGTTATTGGCCAAATACAGGACATGTCTAATTATAACACATATAATCTGGGGTGTAAGTAAAGTTACCTAAAGCCTACCGCTACCTACCAGCGCATGTAACTTCACACTGACTGTCGGCCCTTTCACCAACCGAAGAGCCAAAGATATCTGGTTGTACTTTTACATTCAAACACGTAGCCTTTCCTGTGCCTACTTCACAATTAAAGCATCCCACTGGTTTGCCGATGTGAAGCTTTTGATGTGAAGAGCAGCAATAAAGTGATGGCTTAGTGTCAGTCTTAATTTCAACAGCTCTGAAACGGTTAATAGGAGTCGGTCACCATACAATAAAACAAAAACGTACAGCCAGACAAACACAGGAGAAAAAGTGTAAAAATAATCTTCTAACCCCTCAGTAACAAACATTTCAAATTCACCACAAATAAGCAGGTGTCCTGAACCAACTGCTTTGAAAGTAAACATGAGTGACATTCAGTGTTGCACCTAACCTGGTCCACAACTGGGCTCCTTTCCAGTTTCTGAGCTAAATGCAGAAAATGTTGATGCTAAGCGTGCAAGACAGAGCCACAATAGTCTCTTCAAGCTTTGAGGCTAACGTTAGTAGCAGCATACTGCTTGTGCTGCTGTGTCCTGCCAGATTAACTGTACTAGTGAACAATGAAAGCACCGCGGCCACATCGCTGGAAACGCACGTGCATGCCCCACAACGTTATTTGTCAGGTTGTTCACTCTCTCCCTCTGCTCCACTTGAGCTGACCGGAGCTAACCAGTAACCTGAGCTAATTACAGTAAGACACCAGCACTAATTACAAAAGAGTAAGTGCAGAAATACTACACATGTGAGATATGAGCGGCACCCAGCGGGGTAAACAGCAAACCGACCTGGGTCATACAGCTAGCGTTAGCTAGCTAGCTAAGTTTGGTAGCAAACACATCAAGGACCCACCTGCTTTTACAGCAGTGTGCATCAGAAACACAAAGTACGTTCATACTCAACATAAATAGACTACAAAACAAGTTTGGCGATATAAAATGTTCTCCTACCTTTCCCATATCATACAAAGAACACCACCTCGAACGTTTCCGCCAAAATTAACCGAGGAAGGTTCAAATATCTTTACGCATGCGCAGTCTGACGCATCTCAGTTTCAGTCTTACTGCCATCTTCAGAATGTAACAAGTATTGCATTCCTAATTCACTTTAATTAAATGTTTTGGGATTTAGTAACACATTTATATTTGTTATAGGTAACAATAATCACAATTACATAGATTTTACTCAAACAACATTTTAACCTAACAACAACCTAAGACATTTATTTTAATTAAACAGAACATTAAAAAACTATTTAAAGTCCACAACCCCCCTGATTCATTTTTTGATTGTATTCATGATATTAAGTGTATAATCTTTAGTACTTTAGGCACAACAAAAAGTCCAGCTTTTAGTTTGGGAACTCAATCTGGTTTCATACCTTAAGCAACCTGTCAAAAATGTTGGGATTACTTTTGATTGCAAAATGAAATTTGACAAGCAGATCAGTATTGTTGTCATTATAAGCTTTTTCTGCCGTCTAAAGTTAAGCCCTTCCTTAACAGACATGATCTAGAAAATGCGATTCATGCTTTTATTAGTTCAAGTTTGGATTACTGTAATGCACTTTATGTTGGACTGAATTAAACCTCCATCTCACATATTCAACTTGTGCAAAATGCTGCTGCTCGCACATCACTCCCGTTCTCTAGACCCGACATTGGCTCCCTGTGCGTTTTATAATACATTTTATGATTTTATTTGTTTTCAAGACTTTAAATGGCCTTGCCCTGGAGTATTTGTCTGAGATTTAAATCTACGTGAGTACAACTGGTTATTGCGTTCTTCAAACCAACTGGTTTCAGAAGTCCCAAGGTCCAGGTATAAACGGTGGGGTGATCAGGCTTTTGCAGTTGCTGCCCAAAGACTCTGGAACAAGTTACCCCCTGACATTCACACTATTACAGATGTAGTTCTTTTTAGGTCTAAACTTAAAACGTATTTGCTTAGAATGGTTTTCAATAAGTAGTAGTGGTGTGACAATTTCCGTCTCCTCTTTCTACGTAAACTTTTCTAATTTTACGGTTTCATTCTTTTTATTGAATGATATGTTGTTTTACTCTTAATTTCTGATGCGAAGCACTTTGGATAACTGCTCGTTGTTGTTAAGTGCTATATAAATAAATGTTGATTGATTGATTGATGGATTCAATCAGGGGACATGATACAGAACAGGGCACTATTTAAACAGGTGAAGACGGAACTCAAACTTGCCAAGTGTAATAATATTGAGCCCGATGATGAATTCAAGGTCTTGAAACTCATCCGTGGTGTCAAAGAATGGAAAAGTCCAGGTCCTGATGGGATTGCGTTCTGAAGAACTGTGCTTTCCATTTGGCAGACATCTTCTGCTTCAACTTCCAGTTGTCCTTGAAGCTGCATAAGGTTCCTTCCATCTCTTTTCACTTAGGCCCTTTAAAGTTGGCCTACAAGTCGGGCAGTGGCATGGATGACACAACAGGGACGCTTTCAAACATGGTTTTTAAACATCTTGAGGGGGCCATGTACCTTGGTCGTCTACTACAGTGGGGCTTGAATATTTGGGCACCCCAGGTAAAAATTTATATTAATGTGCATAAAAAAGCCGAGAAAAGATGGAAAAATCTCCAAAAGGCATTAAATGACAGATTAGACATTCGTATAATATGTCACAAAAATTTAGATTCTATTTCCATCAATTACGCTTTCAAAATAACAGAAAACAAAAAAATTGGCGTCTGCAAAAGTTTGGACACATTGCAGAGTTTATAGCAGGCACCGCCCCCTTTGGCAAGCATCAAAGCTTAGAAACGCTTCTTGCAGCCAGCCAATAGTCTTTCAATTCTTGTTTGAGGTAGTTCTTTGAGAGTTCTGGGCTGTCACGCACTGCTCTTTTAAGGTCTATCCGTAGATTTTTAATTATGTTAAGGTCAGGAGATTGTGAAGGCCATGGCAAAACCTTCAGTTTACGCCTCTTGATGTAATTAAGAGGGTCCAAAATGTGCTAAAATTTTATTGAATCTCTCTAATTGTGAAATGTTCCCTGTGCCACTGGCGGCAGAACAACCCCAAAGCAGGATTGCCCACCGCCCCCCATGCTTAACAGTTGGACAGAGGTTCTCTTCATTAAATTCTGTGCACTGTCTCCAAACGTACCTTTGCTCATTCCAGTTCAAAAGTTCTATTTTAACCACCTCGGTCCACAAAACTAGTTTCCACAATGCATCAGGCTTGTCTATACGTTCATTTGCAAACTTCAAACGCTGATTTTTGTGGTGAGGACGTAAAAGAGTTTTTTCTTCTGATGACTCTTCCATGAAGACCATACTTGTACAAGTATCTCTTTATAGTGGAATGGTGTACCACAACTCCAGTGTCTGCCAGGTCTTTTTGGATGGATCGTGCAGTCAAACGGGGGTTTTGACTTGCTTTTCTCACAATCCTGCGAGCTGTTCTTTCTGTAAACCTATTCTGGTACAACCTCAAAATACAATCATAAACCTGAAAATGTGCATAATACGAGCGATTTAAACAGAAAAATCCCATGCAAGGTATTGTGAAGGTCTGCAGCCAAATGGCAGGCACACAATTAGATAACCTACTTGATTAGTAAAAGGTCAGAGAGCCATCCTGTCTAATCTGAGTCATCCCTCGTGGGGTGAATTCATGCTGATGCAGAACAAATGGATTTAACAGGTCATTCATCCCGGGTGTCATGCCCATTGTTAAATAATACCCTGTGAATTCAAATTTAATTATGTTGTACTGTGGTTGTGTTTATTTGTTACTGCTGGCTGTAATCCAAATTGACTCTCAGGAATAATAAAGTTACCTTGTACCTTGTAGAGTGGAGAGAGGGGCAACCCCCACTTCCAAAATGCAATGCATCAGTGCACACAGAAGAGTTGACTTCTCTCTGAAACTCATTGATTTCTCTGCTTCTTTTCTGGCTCCCAACAGCTTGATCTCTGCTCCGCTTTCAAAGAAACTATGAGTGTCTTTTCTGTTTGAGCCAACTGGGCGGCCGGCCGGGCAGCAGGCCTCCAACAGCCTGCAGCTGCTGCTGTGAATATAAAGCAAAGTCAGAGTGCATCCATCACCAGCCCGTTCCATCTGGTATTCAACAGAAATAGAGGCGTGGGCAAGAAAATAGACACTTTATGCCTTTTAATGCTTCAGTTTACTCTATTATCTGACTGTTTACTGAGAGCTCACTGTGGCTTTGACCCCTCCCCCCTACAATACACAAGGATGGATGGTTTTAATGCTTCCATTCAAATGATTTAAACGTATTCTGCTTTTGAAATGAGTATTAGCTCAATTGGGAAAATGGGAAACTGCACATGCAGAAAAGGACAATGACTTGCTAGGAAAAATAAGCCTGCTTTCCTCCTCCATGCTGTGCTTTCTCTAAAGAAAGCTCCAATGTTCATTATCATACACGGGCATGATGGGCATAAACTGACTCAGACGAAAAGCTTCTGTTTCTCGCCACCAAATCAAACAGAATTACTAACAAATCCTGTGTCAATGTTTTCTCTAATATTTACACTGTTCATGAAAATATCCAGCTGTTCAGTGTGTGAAGACTCAGTGAGCAGACTGAAAGCAGGAGCTCTAACTACCAGGATGAATTCGTAATTCTGCATTGTCCAGATGACACTCTCACTTAGAGTGGGAGTCATGCAAGGGAAGCGTGCCAATGTCCCTACAGCCCTATGTCCCCACAGCCCTACGTCCCCACATCGCTATGCCCCCACAGCCCTATGTCCCCACAGCCCTATGTCCCCATAGCTGTATCTTCCTACAGCCCTATGTCCCCACAGCCCTACATCCCCACAGCCCTATGTCCCCCCATTTTCCAAGATTGATTTTTTATAAAATTAGGTCCTATGTTCCCCCATTTCCTTTTTCACAAATTTGTATCATAATTTGTCCCTGTTTCTCCCAATTTTTCGGTTAGGGTAACCCTAATTTTAAGAAAAATCTTAGAAATGTGGGAACATGGGGCTGTCGGACCATTGGGCCGTGGGATAATAGGGCTAACCCCCATGAAGAAAACCCCGCCTCTCCAGCCTGCACCCTGCTGCTGTCCCTAATTCTTGTCATAAAGTCCATTCAATATGTTTATTTAGCCATTAGGAGTCATTTGGTGAATACATGCTCGGTCCTTTTCTCATTTTGTGTGGGTCATTTCACAAAGTGAGAGTGAAGTCGTTTAGACTCTGGGGGGGATAGATAGATAGATAGATAGATAGATATTTATTGATCCCAAAAAAAAGGGAAATTACAGTGTTACAGCAGCACACAA